>NW_006282377.1:348186-354227 GCF_000327345.1 Myotis davidii
AACTTCCGCCCGATGCCAGACAGTCCAGTTTCTCCCTGTATGAGTCTGGGTCCCCAGAGACTTGCCCAGAACTGGAGTTCAGAGCGGAAGCATGTGTCATCCTCCCGATTGAAAAAGACAACCACGTCCTCGGTTGCCAGCCCTTTCCGCATGCTCCTCTGTACCTCTGCACTTTACTTCTGCACCTCCTCTGAGTCTCAGTGTGCTTTTCTCTTTCCTTCTAGTTGTAGAATTTCCACTCAGTCAGCCTTCCTGTGATTCTGGATGATGTCCATTTTGTTTTTTGTAGTTTTGAAGTGGTTGTGCGAGGCAGCAATTTCAGGTGTTTACCTATGCTGCCATCTTGGTTTCCTCGAATTCCCTTTTAATGTGCACGAATTTCATGCACTGGATCACTAGTGTTTTCATATCATGTGATGGCTAGCAGTCTAAGAACCTGCTGAGTGTGAGGCTATAACATGGTATGTGGTATTATGGAAGTAGGGGGGAAGAAGGGAAGGGCTCTAGAGAAACTCAGGTTTCGTCTGGTTACTAATGGTCAAACCAGCAGATCTACATCCAGATTCACTGGCTCTGGATATGTAGATAGCAGTCCTGTAGCACATGGATCAAGACCTGGGTTAACTACACCTGGTCCCAAGCCTAAGTGATTTCTGACCAGAGTATTCACAGCAGATTGCAAATCAAGGCCCTTGCTGGCTGGAATGACAAAGTCCAATCTGATTAAAGACCCCAGAAGACTTACCAGGCAGTTGGGATGTGTTGTGCATGTCTGGCCCGGCACAGAATTGCATTGCTGAGGAAGAAACTTTGAGACTTTGGGCACAGCTGATGGAAAATGAACTGAAATGTTCTGATTTGTTACGGCAACTGCATCATAGGAAGGGATGACTGTAGAATAGTAATTGACAGCATGGAAGGAATTAAGAAAGAGACCTGTGCCGGGAACTTGAGTTTTATACACATCACCAATAGCATTCTCTGAAGTGGAGCTAGACTGACCTTTAATAAAAAGGAAAACAAATAACTATCAGTATACACAACTCTGTAACTCTGAACTACTGTATTTGAGACAAATTGTCCTCTATATAATTTTCTCACATTTCAAACTTATACTACTGCTACACTTAAATTCTGTTGAAAAAACAAAGTGAACATTTTTGTAGCAATGTTTAATGCAATAAATACACTATAAATTAGTGTTCATATGTCATTAAAAGAGATTTTAGAGAAGCATCAGATCTCTATGCTTTTGGGTGTATTTTTGTGTGTGCATTTTTGTGTTTGTGTGTTGCTACCATCATAATAAAAACTGTGACCATCTCTATGAAGCAAGGAAGAATGTTGGGAAGAACTCCATTCAGCCATGAATAAAATTTTCTATCAGTGAAGTGGGTTATATCATTACATATCTATACTCTGTACAGTATCTAGAAGGCAGAAAAATATTTAAAAATATATAATGATTGTTAACAATATACTCAAATCCCTCTGTGAATTCCTATTTATTTTCTTCTGGACAGTAATAATAGTAAAAGTAAAGTAATTTTATTTCTACTTTAAATACAAATGTATCTGGAATATTTGTGAATATTTGCACTTCAGCAAATGGATACACTGATTGATGGAAAAGTATAAGTAAAGGCAACCTAATGAAGTCTAAACACTGAACCAGATCAGCACTTTTGTGTCACAGGACAGACTTTAGCACAGGAATCTGGTAACACCAGGTAGTTGTTTAACTTCTCCAGCCTTCAATTTACTGATGTAAGTGATGAAAGTGAAATCTGAAGAATTTAAGTGATTTCAACTTAAATCGGAACAGATCCTCTTTCAAAAACAAATTAGCTCATGCATTCCTTGCTATACATGTGCTCACATTCTCAAACTCATTCCTTACAGACTTCTAGGAATCCGGCCCAAGGAAAAGACCAAAACATGGAAACATCATATGTGGGGACATACTATTTCCTATTATATTATATATAATATATTGTTATATTACATATATATCAACATAAAACTGGAAACACTAAATATAGCAATTGGAGGATGGCTAAGAAAATTATTTTTTAATCATTTGATAAACTAGTAAAATAAAACGATGAGGACTGCATAGTAAAGAATTAAACTATATATGGCATGATATTAAGTAGCAAAAGCAGGAGATAAAATTGAACATCCAATATGATTGCTAATGTAAAAAATACATAAAAAAGACTGAAAGAAAAGACATTTTAAAAAGAGTTATTTGTTGGGCTAGTAAAGAACTAATATTGCTTTTTAAATAAAAGAAAGTGTATATAAATAAAATTAAAATAGGGGTTTAGACTCAATGACCTTCAAGCTCTCCTCCATTCTAAACATACCACAGCCTATGGTCCTAGTGTATCTGTGTTGTCCCAAGAACAGCTGGTTAAGATGAAGCAACACAAGAGATGCTGCGGCACATTAAAGCCTGAACTCACTACCTCAGAAAGAGTATTTCAGAGTTTCTGCAGACTATAAATAGTGAGAATACAGAAGTAAGAATGTATGTATAAGAAATAACATTGATAGGCATATGCCTGTGGCCTGATCTCTATATGATTTAATCCAGGCTGACTTTATCATTCAGTGTGACATTCAGACAGCTACTTCCAGTAGATTATCCATGGTTCATGGCTACTCTTTTTCTATTCACCTCCACTCTCCTTAAGTTATGAGAAAAGTCTAAATTGACTTTTCTCTGAGACTGACTTGATTATATGAAAAAGGAGGGCTATCTTCTATTTTTGGCCCCTTTTCTCCTTTGATGTTAGATGCCACTCCTAGTAACCTTGTTGGTGCCCATGACTTCCACTATATCCCCACAATATGCACAGTATCTCTGTGACAGCATTTCAGTTACTAGAGGAATTACGTTTTGCTATTGTGAGCTCTGTAAGAAAAAGAACTGCATCTTGTTCATTCTTGTGTCCCCATCTGTGAAGCAGGGACATTTGAGCTAGAACTGGGAGTTAACTAGGTAGAGTATGGGAAAGGCCACTCCCAGCACAGGGAAGGTTCTGAAGTGAGAGAGCAAAATCCCTTTGAGGAAGTCAGCAGAAGGGTGACCTCAGACTAGGACATCAAGGAGATGGGTAGGGGTGTCTGTCATCCAGCATCTGACAGGCAGGTTAGGAGCACAACACTAAGGACTGGTTTCTCAATGAAGAGTAACCTGCAGGAATACTAAGTCACAAGCTGCTAGCTGTGTTCTTTAACTCTGGCTCTGTTTTTTTTTTTTTTTTCCATCTTCTTATTTCCACAAGTCCATGAGCATGCCTTGACTATATAACACAAATAACAAAAATGCCTCATGGTGAGTAAATGTTTGTTTCACAGTGAATATGCATATGATGTATGTTTGTTGAGCACCTACTGTGAGTTGCTCATTGCTCTAGGTCAGTGGTCGGCAAACTCATTAGTCAACAGAGCCAAATATCAACAGTACAACGATTGAAATTTCTTTTGAGAGGCAAATTTTTTAAACTTAAACTATATAGATAGGTACATTGTTATTAACTTAATTAGGGTACTCCTAAGGCTTAGGAAGAGCCACACTCAAGGGGCCAAAGAGCCGCATGTGGCTCATGAGCTGCAGTTTGCCGACCATGGCCTAGGTATTAGAAATACAGCAATGAACAAAACAGGCAAAAAAATCCCTATCTTTGTGGAGTTGATATTCTAGTGGGATGAAATGGGCTATAAACAAAGTATGCAAGTAAAGAATACTAGAAGGTGATAAGTGCTGAGTAAGAAAATATGGTGGAGAAAGTAGATAAAGAACCCCACACTAGATGTGATGCTGGGAAGGAGTATCCGTTTTAGTTGCATTCCCCAAGAAGGTGACAAAGACATGAAAAAGTAAATAAATTAATGTATTAAATGCTCAGTACCTAGTATTGAATTAATACAAATACTTCCCTTCCCTTTAAATTCTACTCACATAATAAAATCACCAATGTGTTTCTCATATATCAGTAAGATGAGCTTTCTGATAATGATGGTCAATTTTGAGCCCCATTTTTGGATAACACTATTTAGGTGCCTGTGGCCAGTTTGTATACTTCAAGCAGACGACATCTCCCAGCCTCACTCCATTCCCTGGTTACAGCGTGACTGCATAGGAGCTGATGGGTTCATGGGACATATATGCAGGCGCAAGCATATTACAATGACTGAGGGGTCAGGTGAAGCTGACCTCTCACAGTGCCATCCAAGGAAACCCCTGAGGCAGGAACAGTATACACATTCAGGCACTTATTAGTCAGGAAACTGATTCCTCTCAGAGGTGAGTGTGTGCTTGCCAATACACTGTTTTCCCTTAAAAGGAGAGAAAAAAAAAACAAAAAAATTTACACATTTCCCAAGGAAGGTAATATGAACATTGCTGAGTTAAATTGTTTTTCTATCATTCAAGTTATAAAAACCATAGCCAGAGTTTAAGCTATGGATTATTTAAATATAAGAACAAAATGTTGAATAGGACTCAGGATGATTCTTTAGGATGTGAAAGAATGACCTGCTTTTCCACTATAGTTTTTCTTCATTTACCTATCCTAATTAATTTAAACAGCAAGCATCCCTTTGGCAGGTCACATTGTGACTAGCAATTTTTTAAAGAGTCCCAACTGATATAGGGACTCCTGTGACAAAGGAATGAATGCTAGAATCCATCATATCCTTACTTGATTGCCACAGTCACAACCATCACTACTGGTAAAGCCCCATTTTAAAATCCTCAGAAATAATAAAAGGAGTTTGAGGCAAATTATAACAGAATCATGAGTCTAAGAATATTATATATTTTATCACTGTAATTAAATGATACACATTAGCAATGGGAAAAGTTCACTGATTCTTAATAAAGGCCTGACTGTTCACTATGATGGGTTCAGTGTCTGTCTACACTTCTAGCATTAGCATCAGAGGGAAATAAACAAGGGCCCGTATCATACCTTTGTGCCATGATTATGCCTGGGAGGGATAGCTGGATGGGCATTTGTTGTTTCTTACAAAATCTCCTATTGCTCTGAAGTACTTCTGTAATCTAAAAAATAGAGGTAGAGATCTATTTAGAGATATTTTTTTCATATATACAAACACATATATTTCCAATGATAAAATTAGAAAGAAATAAAAATATAGCATTAAAACATTGTCTATTAGGATAGCATTCAAGTGCTTGGGAGTTGAATACCTGGCCCATAGCAGCTGGAGGGATTTTCTTTAGGATATACTTCACATAATCAACTGTGGCTTCAAGAATCGAAGCCGCATCATTCTTTCTCCCCTTTATACTTGGCACCAGAGTACACAGCTGCTCATAGCAATGCTTGATTCGCTCTCTAAGCAAGGAATGGTAACAAATAATGAATAATTAGTCTCATTTTCTTCCTGGGTTTGTTTGTAAAGGAACTTCCCCCTCCCTATTTAATCTCCCTTTGAGAAAAAGGCCATGTTCCACAAGCCAGAAGCTTCATAACCACTGGAATCAAAGCAACCCAGGGCACCTACAAATATTGCTGCAAAGTACAATGTCTGTGATGATGGCCACCCAGCTCCTTGCCCCAGGCCCACTGCAGTGTGCAGGATTCCAGACACCGGGGGAGTATAACAGTCACCCCTCATCTGTAGTTTCACTTTCTGAGGTCTCAGTTACCTGCAGTCAACAATGGTCCAAAAATATTAGGTGGAAAATTTCAAAATTAATCAATTCATAAGTTTCGATTTGTGCACTGTTCTGAGTAGGATGATAAAATATCACACCATCCACTCTGGCCCATCTGGAATATTCTGAATCATCCCTTTGTCATGTGTATCATGATGCACATGCTCCCTGCCCATTAATTACTTAGTAGGTTGTCTCTGATTGGTTATGTAGGGTGAGAGACCACATTCAAATAACTTATTATTATAGTACTAGAGGCCCAATGTACGAAATTCATGCAAGAGTAGGCCCTCCTTCTCCCGGCCCCTGGCACCAGCTTCCCTCTGGCACCCAGGACCTGGGCTTC
>NW_006282377.1:354392-354698 GCF_000327345.1 Myotis davidii
GCCCCTCTGTCACGCACAGAGCAGGGCCGATCAGGGGGTTGAGGAGTTCTCCCCTGTCACTCACAGAGCAGGGCTGATAGGGGAGTTGGGGCACCGACCCCTGTCACACACAGAGCAGGGAAGATCAGGGGGTTGGGGTGCCACTCCCTATCACAATCAGGGCAGGGCCAATGGGGAGGTTGCAGCTCCACCCCATCACACACAGAGCAGGGCCCTTGCGGGGGTTGAGGTGCCTCACCCTGTCACACACAGAGCAGGGCAGATCAGGGGGTTGGGGAGCTCCCCCTATCAGGCACAGAGCAGGGT
>NW_006282377.1:355311-365784 GCF_000327345.1 Myotis davidii
TGGGTTCTAAACCTGGACCGGAGGGCCAGAACAAAAGCATGGATGGAGTGTTTGTGTGAACTAATATAAATTCAAAGTAAACATCATTACATAAATGGGTAAGGTCTTTTTTTTTTTTTTTTAGTTTTATTCATTTCAAACGGGCCGGATCTGGCCCGCGGGCCGTAGTTTGCCCACAGCTGATCTATACTAATAATTTATACTGATTGTTATATCATCTGATAAGTTAATTTTTTCATCAGTATAAAATGTCACTCTACCTCAAGTGATAGCTTTTGTTGAAGTCTACCTTATTTGGTATTAACATAGGCAGTCTGGTCTTCTTATACTTCCTGCTTCTTACACTTCCTGCTTTACCTTACTGTGCCTTTATATTTGAAATTTGTCTCTTACAGATAGTAGATATCGATCTTATTTGTTTGTTTTATCCATTCTAATAATCTATACCTGTTAGATATAGTTAAGTAAAGGTACACCATTTTACTTTTTATTTCCTGTAGTTTCTTTTGGCTTTTCTGTTATTTTGTTTTTCCTTTCCTAACATCCTTTAGAATAATTTTTCAAATGCAATTATAATTTTCCTATGGGACTAATAACTATGCATTTTGCAAATCTCTGTAGGGTTGCTTTAGGGATTACTATATATATGTAACTTTTCACAATCCATTTAGAGTTAATATTTTATAACATCACATAAATGCTACTGTCATGTAAGTACATTTATCTGACTCACCCTTCATAGTATAGTTGCCATATGTATCACAAAGCCCACAAGAAAATGCTGTAATCTCTCTCTATATATATATAAGCCTAAGCAACAGTTACAACCAAACGACTGGATGACTGGATAGTACCTATGATGCACTGATCACCAGGGGGCAGACGCTCAATGCACAAGCTGCCCCCTTGTGGTCAGTGCGCTCCCACAGCTAACCTCCCTCAGCCGGCCAACCTCCCGTGGTCCCTCTCCCTGGCTGGCCCCGATTGGCCCCAATGGGGACTGGATGAGACAGCCCCACTCGGCCCCCATTGCCAGCCAGGCTGAGGGAATCCACCTATGCACGAATTTGTGCACCAGGCCTCTAGTTTTAACATAATGTGAAGCATTTTTATGGATTAAAGACTTAAATGTAAGACCTAAAATCATGAAACTAATAGAAGAATACATAGGTAGTAAAGTATTTGACATCATTCTTGGTAATATCTTTTTAAAATATATTTTTATTGATTTCAGAGAGGAAAGGAAAAGGAGAGAGAAACATCAATGATAAGAGAGAACCAGTGATCAGCTACCTCCTGCACACCCCCCACTGGGGATTAAGCCTGCAACCCAGGCAGGGAATGGAATCGTGGCCTCCTGGTTCATAGGTCAATGCTCAACCACTGAACCATGCCAGCTGGGCTGTGATATCTTTTTTGACATATCCCCCAGACCAGTGGTCGGCAAACTCATTAGTCAACAGAGCCAAATATCAACAGTACGACTGAAATTTCTTTTGAGAGACAATTTTTTTAAACTTAAACTATATAGGTAGGTACATTGTTATTAACTTAATTAGGATACTCCTAAGGCTTAGGAAGAGCTACACTCAAGGGGCCAAAGAGGTACATGAGCCACAGTTTGCCGTGAGCCACAGTTTGCCGACCACGGCCCTAGACCAAGAAAAACAAAAGCAAAAATAAACAAATAGACTACCTCAAATTAAAGAGCTTCATTCAGCATATCAAAGGAAACCGCCAACAAAACAAAAAGACAACCTACTGAATGCAAGAAAATATTGGCAAATGATATATTCAATAAAGAGTTTATATCCAAAATCTAAAAGGAACTTACAAAACTCAATAACAAAAAAATTAACAATCTGACCAATAAATGGGCAGGGCACATGAGACATTTCTCCAAAGAAGGCATACAGATGGCCAACAGACACATGAAAAGATGCTCAACAACACTAATCATCAGAGAACTAAAAATCAAAACCACCTGACAGCAGTCAGCATGGCAATTATCAAAAAGTAAAAATAGCATGTGCTGACAAGAATGTGGAGAAAAGGAAACCCTTGTGCACTGTTACAAATTGGTAGAGCCACTAGAAAAAATTGTATAGAGATGCCTCAGAAAACTAAAAATAGATCTAACATACCACCCAGTAAATCCACATCTGGGTATTTACTTGAAAAAAATGAAGACGCTAATTCAAAAAGATAATGAAATAAAAAACTAATGAAATCTTTCCATTTGTGACAAGATGGATGAACCTAGAGAGTATGATGCTGAGTGCAATAAGTCAGACAGTGGAAAACAAATGGTTTCACTTACATGTGGAATCTAATAAAACAAAATAAATGAACAAACAAAACAAAAACAGACTCATTAAAAGAGTGATTAAACTTATGATTGCCAGAGGGGTGAGGGGGTAGGGGATGGATGAAAAAGGTGAAGGAAAAAATAGTCAATAATATTGTAATAATTTCGCATGGTGACAGATGGTTACTAAGTAGACTTAGTGTGTAAGCATATTGTAAGGTATATAAATGTCAAATCTCTATATTATACATGTGAAACCAATATAATATTGTATACCAAGTCTACCTAATAAAAAATTTGAAGCATTTAAATAAAGAGGAAAATGTATCTTTTCTAATATTTACTCATATATTTATCATTTTTGATGCTACTCAATCCTTCCTGAAGATCCAAGTTTCCATTTTTTTTGGCATTTCTCTTTAGCCTGAAGAATTTCTTTTAGGTTTCTAACCCTATAGGTCTGCTAGTGTCAAAATTTCTAAGTGGTCTTTTAACTAAAAATGTCTTTATTTTTCTATTTGCTGTTGGGAAACAATGCCTGATGGAAATATAATTTAAAGCAAAAATAATGACAATATTATATTGATAACATATGTAAAAATAAGATATATGACAATAACAAAAATAGGACAGAGTACATAGAAATACTACTGTATATTAAGTGTCATAATGTCAATTCAAAGTAAACTATGATAAATTAAGGATGCATGTTATAACTCTAGAACAACCACTAAAACACAAGTTTTAGCTAAAAAGCCAACAGATTAGACTAAATGAAAACAAATTGAAATCTCATGGACCTAAAATCAAGCCTAACAGTAATTATATTACATGTAAAAAGACTAAACACTCCAATCAAACAGAAGAGATTGTCAGAATAAGCAAATAAAAAAGAAAAACAAGGTTAAATTACATGCTAATTACTAGAGATACTCTTAAATACTGGTGTACATGCATATAAACATTATAAGAAAACCATGCAAACATTAATCCCAAGAAAGATCTATTAATATCAAAGTAGACTTTATGACAGGAAGTATTGGCATAGATAAATTACCATTTATCATTTCCTAATAATCAATGGTCAATTCAAAAGAAGATAGGCACCTTCCAACAGAGTGTCAAAATACATGAAGGAAAGCTACAGGAATAAAGTGAAAAACAGACCAATTTATAGTCATCACTGAAGATTTTAACCCTCATAAAATCAATAAGGATACAGAATGTATTAATATTTATAGAACACTCTACCCCAAAACAGCAGTACATCTTTCAAGTACACATCGAATATTCATCAAGAAAGACCATGTTTTGGGCCATAAAACAAGTCTCAGAAAATATAAAAAGTAGAAACCTTACAGAGTATTTTCTCAGATGACAACTGTAATCGAATTATAAGGCAACACCTGGGAAATCTACAAACGTTTGGAAATTAAGTTACACACTTATAAATAATAATTGATAAAAACAATGACAAGGGATATGAGAAAAATATTTTGAACTGTATGATAATGAAAATATACCAAAATTTATGATTTGCAGCTAAAGCACTGCTAAGAGACTTTTATAAAGTTAAACATATGGTTTTACATGCTTACATTTGAAAAGAAGTAAAGGTTAAAATCAATAATCTAAATTTTTACCTAAGAAGATTTTTTAAAAGACCAAAGTATGGGGAAAAAGGAAATGATAAAGAGTGAAAATCAATGAAATAAAAAATGGGCAAATAATATAGAAAAATCAATAAATAAAAATCTGGTAAAACTGATAAACACCTTGCTAGACTAAGCAAGTAAAAAGAGAGAAAATACATATTATCGATACCAGGGATGAAAGAGGGGATATCATTAAAAACCAACAAACGTTAAAATGATGAGAGTACTTTGAACAAAAAGTGTTTGTTTCAATAAACTTGACAATAAATTAAATGGAAAAAATTTATTGAAAGACATAAACTAAACCAAATGAATACAGGTAAAACATAAGAAACCTAGTCTTGTAATCATAAAAGAAACGGAGTTTGTAATTAAAACCTTCCAAGTCTAAATGACTTCATTATTTAATTCTATTCAACATATCAATCCCACTCAAACTCATTCAGAAAATAAGAGAAAAAAATAAAACTTTTTATTTCATTTTATGAGGTCAGCATTTCCTTGGTACCAAAACTCAATAAAGACATTATAGGAAAACTACAGACCAATACCCTCATTTACATACACAAACTGTTAACAAAATATTACTAAATCTAAACCAGCAATTAAAAGAAAAGATAGGCCTGGCTGGTGTTTTCCAGTGGTTAGAGATCTATCCCATGCACAGGGTTTGATTTCCTGTCAGGGAATATAGCCAGATTATGGATTTGATCCCCAGTTGGGGTATGTACGGGAGGCAACAGATTAATGTTTCTCTGTCACATAGATGTTTCTCTCTCTCTCTCTCTCTCTCTCTCTCTCTCTCTCTCTCTCTCTCATCAATGAAAAGAAAAACATATCCTCATGTGAGCATTTTTTTAAAAGGATAATATATCAAGACAAATTGGGTATAGCATTTTTAAATATCAATGTAATCACTACATTAACAGAAGAAAATCATATAGTCATCTTAATAAGTACAAAAAACATACTAACAAAAAAACTTAAACTATGAAGAGAAGGAAACTTTCTTATGGTAATAAAAGGCATGTATACTACTTATAGCTATGTCCCACATAATAGTAAAAGATTTAACAATTTCTCTCTAAGATGAAAAACAAGGTAAAGATGTCTACTTGCATCACTTCTAACTCAAAAATTTTACTGGTGGACCTAGACAGAGCAGTGAGGCCAAAAATAGAAATAAAAGCCACAATGATTGGAAAGGAAAATGTAAACTGTTTGATTCACAGAAGACATAATAATGTATGTAAAAAATCCTAAGGAATCAATAAAAAAACAACTAGAAGAGATGAATAGATATAGCAAAGTCAAATTATACTAGACCAACATATAAAATAAATTTAATTCTACATGCTAGTAAAGAAAATTTGGAAATACAAATGAAAAACAAGACTGTCTGCAATGAAAAATTTAAAAAATATACAAAACACTCAGGAATAAACAAACTATAAAACATTGCTGAAAAAAAGAAAACCTTCAATAATGGAAAGATGAACAGTAAGAATATTATTCAATATCAATTATGCCCCAAACTAATCTATTTATTTAATACAATCCTAGTCAAAATTCAACGAGGTGGAGAAAACATGAACATGAGGATGAGAGAAAAGAAAGATATAAAAATAAGCCATATAAAGACTAGCTGGAGAGAATCCTGATAACCAAGGATGGAAAGTGGAGACCTCATAGAGACTGATAGGAAGTGTAGAGACACAAAAGAGCTGGCCAGGCTCACACAGACAGCAGCTGAAGTTCTGGAGAGATATCTCAACTGTGTGTGGGGGGGTTGCCACTGAAAACTCTGGGTCTAATCCCCAAGTAGGGTACCCCAGCAGAGAGCACCAGAACTGAGAAAGGTACTCACATAACATCTGGCTGTGAAAAGCAGCGGGGTTGCTGTCTGCCAGGGAGAGACAGCTGGAAATGCAGGCATCCTCATAAAGAATCAACACACAAAATTTCACATAAAGCCACTCACTTTGGGCTCCAGCAGAAAGAGGGCAGAGTAGAATGGAGCTGTGTATAGATAAACCAGGGTTGGGGGCTCTGGGGCTGGATCTCAGAAGGCAGACACCTCGGTTTCCTGTGCTCAGTCATTCCCTCACACAGTGCAGGTCATCTGTCTCAGGTGGACCTTTGTTATCCAGGCGGTGTTTGCGTGTGGGGAAGACTGTTGACTCAATCTATTGGAAAACCCCTTGTCCCACTCTGGAGTTTCTGAGGCCCATTAAGAGACTGAGAATAACAATGAGCCTCCAGGCAGAAGCAACTGCCCCACACTCTTGGAAAACCTTTCACCCCACCTGTGGATGATTGCTTGAGGCTACTCAAGGCTGAATCCAATCAGTATTCAGACAGAGGCAGGTCTCTGAAGGCTTTGAGTCTTTGCCTGATCTAATTAGTCATAAATAGCATTAGGGTTCCCAGCACAGACACCGCCCCAGACAATTCAGGGAGACGAACATCAGCGGCACCTTGCATACACCCCTCCACCTGCACACACAACCCCAGACCACACAGCAATGCAAAAGTAGGACCCTAAATGCTTGCAGCTGACACCTGTGGGACCAGCTCTTTGGGGGAAGGGAGTAAAGCTCAGAACAAGGACAATCAAGGTGAGAGACTCAAGGTAGACTCAGTCTCTATGCTAAGGAGTTCCTGACCACTGAACTACTAAGGGCTTCAACCTCTAAGACCCTAATCAGATTGCCCAGGACAAAAAAGGGACAGTGACTCACATTCATCTGTACTAAAGAAGCTCCCAGGAGGCCCAGGATAGACACACCAAGGGACCAGATTCAATAACATCAGAGAAAAATTGAGTGATCCTCAAAAATAGTGAACCAAAAGCATGAAAACATTGTAGTTTAACCTCACTGGCAGCAAGTCAGACAGGAGATCCCTCCCACAAACTGCTATTTATCCCTCCCAAAATGCTATTTATGACTAATTAGATCAGGCAAAGACTCAAAGCCTTCAGAGACCTGCCTCTGTCTGAATACTGATTCAGACATCAACAATCAAGTCCCAATTGCTGCAGGAGAGCCCAAAAAATATACACAAGGGACAGTCTACAGCATCCCACTCAGATGAACAAAAAGACTGCACCATTTTGAACTTCAAGACACTTCCTACATAAGGCCATCCCACAAACAATGGGAGGCATAACAGTTCCATCTAATAAATAGAAGCAAATAAAAAGAGATAGCTAAAATGGGGAGACAAAGAAACAACCCCCAAATGAGAGAAAAGAATGACTCTCCAGAAAAAGAACTAAATGAAATGGAGGCAAGCAACCTATCAAAAATGGAGTTCAAACAATGGGTATAAAGATGCTTAAGGAACTTATTGCAAATAACAAGAGCAGTAAAAGGGAAATAGAGACCATGAACAGCCACTAGACAGAAATGTAGAATAACATAACTGACATCAAGAACACACTGGGAGGGATTAAAAGTAGATTAGATGAAGCAGAGAATTAAATCAGCAATTTTAAAGACAAGGTAGAAATAAATACCCAATTAAGAGCAGAAAACAGAGAAAACTATTACAAAGCAAGAAGACAGCTTAGCCCTAACTGGTTTGGCTCAGTGGATAAAGCGTCGGACTGCAGACTCAAGGGTCCCAGGTTCAATTCCGGTCAAGGGCATGTACCTTGGTTGCGGGCACATGCGCAATGAAATAGAGGACTGAATCAGTGATTTGGAAGACAGGGTAGAAATAAATACTCAATTAGACCAGCAAATAGAAAAAAGAATTTTTTAAAAAGAAGATAGCTTAAGGGAGCTCTGGGACAACAGGAAACAACAAAAACGCACTATAGGAATACCAGAAGGGACAGAGGGTGAGAATGGAACAAACAACTTGTTTAAAGAAATAATGACAGAAAACTTCCTCAACCCAGAGAAGGAAAATGTCACACAGTTCAGGAGGTACAGAGAGTCCCAATCAAGTTGAACCCCAAAAAGACCCAGAACTAGACTCATCATAATTAAAATGTGAAATGTTAAAGACAAAGAATCTTAAAAGCAGCAAAAGAGAGACAAAATTACCTACAAAGGAGTTCCCATCAGAATGTCAGCTGGTTCCTCAATAGAAACATTTCAGGTCAGAGAGGAGAGGAATGAAGTACTCAAAGTAATGAAAAGCAAGGGCCTACATCCAAGACTCCTCTATCCAGCAAGTATATCATTTAAAATTGAAGGTGAAATAAAAAGCTTTCCAGACCAAAAACAAAAGGAGTTACAACCAAACCAGCAATGCAAGAAATGTTAAGCGGATTGCTTTAAGAAAAAGAAAAGGAGAGAGAGAGAGAGAGGATCATCATAGGCATAAAGAAAATAAAAATGGCAATAAAGAAATACCTATAAATAACAAAGTTAAATGTAAATGGATTATATGCTCCAATCAAAAGACATAGGGTGACTGAATGGATAAGAAAACATGATCCATACATATGCTATCTACAAGAGATGCACCTCAGAACAAAAGATACACACAGACTGAGAGTGAAGGGATGGAAAAATATATTCTATGAAAATGGAAAGTGAAAAAAAGCTGAGTTATCAATACTCATATCAGACAAAAGAGACTTCAAAACAAAGGCATAATAAGAGACAAAGAAGGCCACTTCATAATACTAAAGAGAATAATTCAACAAGAAAATATAACCCATGTAAAAATATATCCACTCAATATAAGAACATCCAAGTAACCCTAGCTGGTTTGGCTCAGTGGATAGAGTGTCAGACTGCGGGCTGAAGAGTTCCAGGTTTGATTCCAGTCAAGGGCACATGCCAAGCTTGATCCCCAGTGTCGGGTGTGCAGGAGGCAGCCAATCAATGATTCTGTCTCATCATTGATGTTTCTATCTCTCTCTCCCTCTCCTTTCCTCTCTGAAATTAATAAAAATATATTTTTTTAAAAAAAGAACACCCAAGTACATAAAAAAAATAAAAACTCTTGATGGACTTTAAGGAAGAGATTGACAGCAATACAGTTATAGTAGGTGACTTTTAACACCCAAGTGACATCACTGGATAGATCTGTGAGACAGAATATTAACAAGGAACAGAGGCCTTAGATGACACACTAGATCAGATAGATACAATGGACATATACAGAACATTTCACCCCAAAGCAGCAGAATATAAATTCTTATCAAGTGCATATGGAACATTCTCAAAGATAGACATGTTAGGGCACAAAACAAGTCTATACAAATTAAATGTCCTTGCTATATAAATTAAAGAAGATTGATATAATACTAAGCATCTTCCCAGATCATAATGGCATGAAATTAAAAACCAATTGCAATTAAAAAAAAACACTCAAAAACACTCAAATACATGAAGGCTAAATAGTATGTTATTAAACAATGAGTGGGTTACCTACGAGATCAAGCAAGAAATTAAAAACTTTCTGAAATCAAATGAAAATGAACACACAACAACCCAAAACCAAAGGGACAGGGCCAAATCATTTCTAAGAGGGAAATTCATAACACTACAGGCCTATCTCAAGAAACAAGAAAAAGCACTAGTAAGCTACAACTAAATGAATTAGAAAGAGAACAGCAAGAAAATCCCAGAGGAAGTAGAAGGAAGGAAATAATAAAGAACAGAGAGGAAATAAATGACATAGAGACTAAAAAATACAGTACAAGAGATCAATAAATCCAGGAGATGTTTCTTTGAAAAGATAAAAAAGATTGATGAAATGCTAGCCAGACTCATTGAGAAACAAAGAGAGAGGATTCAAATAAATAAAATCAGAAATGAAAGAGGCAACATAACAACAGACACTACAGAAAGACAAAGGATTGTAAGCAAATACCATGAACAACAAACTAGACAAAACATATACATCGAAAGACAAAAATCACATGATCCTATAAATAGATGCAAAAATATCATACCACAAAATCCAGCAGACTTTTTTAAATAAAAAAATCTCAGTAAAGTGGGAATAGTGGGGTCAGTCCTCAACATAATAAAGGTCATATATGACAAACCCACAGTGAATGTCAGACTCGGTGGGCAAAAACTAAAAGCATTTCCCTTAAGAACAGGAACAAGACAAAGATGCCTGCTTTCACCATTTATTCAACATAGTACTGGCAGTCCTAGCCATAGCAATCAGACAATCCTATCTAATAAAAGAGAAACATGGTAATTGGCGTATGTCCGCTACCCTTCCCATTGGCTAATCAGCGAGATATGCAAATTAACTGCCAGCCAAGATGGCGGCTGGCAGCCAGGCAGCTTGAAGCTAACATGAGGCTTGCTTGCTTCAGTGACGGAGGAAACCAACATTCCCCGCCTGCCTTGCCGGCCTCTGAGCCTGCAGTTTGAAACATTTTAACAAATATAGAAGCTAAAAAAAAACCCAGAAACCTGCTTTCAGCGAGCCCAGGATCTCAGAGCTGGAGTTGATACAGAGTTTCGATTATAGATCCAAAACAAACCAGATACCTACTTTCAGCAGCTGAGGCCTCCGAGCTGGAGC
>NW_006282377.1:366314-373665 GCF_000327345.1 Myotis davidii
TGACCACCAGGGGGCAGATGCTCAATGCAGGAGCTGCCCTCTGGTGGTCAGTGCGCTCCCACATGGGGGAGCTCTGCTCAGCCACAAGCCAGTCTGATGGCTGCCAGTACAGCTGTGGTGGTGGGAGCCTCTCCTGCCTCCTCAGCAGCGCTAAGGATGTCTGACTGCAGCTTAGGTCTGCTCCCTGCTGGCAAGTGGAAATTCCCTGAGGGCTGCCGGGCTTCCAGAGGGATGTCTGACTGCCAGCTTAGGCCCATTCCCCCAGGGAGCAGGCCTAAGCCAGCAGGTGGTCACCCCCCGAGGGGTCCCAGACGGCGAGAGGGCACAGGCCTGGCTGAGGGACCACCCCCTCCCCCGAGTGCACAAATTTTTGTGCACCGGGCCTCTAATAAGAGATAAAAGGCATCCAAATTGGAAAAGAGGAAGTAATACTGTCATTACTTATAGATAACATGATATTGTACAGAGAAAACGCTAAAAACTTCATCAGGAAACTACTAGACTTAATAAATGAATTCCTCAAGGTAGCAGGATATAAAATCAACACCCAGAAATCGATGGCATTTTTATATACCAAGAATGACCTCTCAGAAAGAGAAACTAAAAAAACAAATCCCATTTACCATTGTAACAACAACAAAAGATACTTAGGAATAAACTTAACCAAGGAGGTAAAAGACTTGTACTTGGAAAACTATAGGACATTGAAAAAGAAATAGAGGAAGATACAAATAAATGGAAGCTCATACCATGATCATGGATTGGGAGAATTAACATTATTAAAATATCCATACTACCCAAAGCAATCTACAGATTCAATGCAATCCCTATTAAAATACCAATGGAACACTTCAGAGAGCTAGAACAATACCCCCAAAATTTATATGGAACAATAAAAGATGCCGAATAGCTGCAGCCATCTTGAGAAAGAAGAACAAAGTTGCAGGGATCACAATACCAAGTATAAAAGTATACTACAAAGCCACTGTAATCAAAATAGCCTGGTATTGGCATAATAATAGGCATATAGATCAATGGATCGGAACAGAAACCTCAAAAACTGACCCACAACATTATATTCAATTAATATTTGACAAAGGAGGCAAGAACATACAATAGAGTAAAGATAGTCTCTTCAACAAATGGTGCTGGGAAAACTGGTCACACACATGGAAAAAGATGAAATTAGATCACCAACTTATACCATAAACTCAAGATGGATAAAGATTTAAATGTAAGGCATGAAACCATAAAAATCTTAGAGGAGAACATTGGCCGTAAAATCTCAGACATCTCACATAGCAATATGTTTACGGATACATCACCTAAGGCAAAGGAAACTAAGGAGAAAATAAACAAATGGAACTACATCAAAATAGAAAGCTTCTGCCCACCAAAAAAAAAAAAAAACCACCATCAAAATGAAAAGGGAACCTACTCTACAGGAGAATATATTTGCCAATGATACATCTTATAAGGGGTTATCTCCAAAATATATAAAGTATTCAAACACCTAAACAAAAGGAAAACAAACAATCCAATTTTCAACAAACAATAATGGCTAGCAAGGATGTGGAGAAAAGGGAATCCTAGTACACTGCTGGTGGGAATGTAGATTAGTGTAGCCACTATGGAAAACAGTATGAGGTTTCCTCAAAAAATAAAAAATGGAACTTCCGTTTGACCCAGTGATCCTACTTCCTGGAATATATCTTAAAAACCCCAAACACCAATCAGAAAGAATACATGCACCCCTACATTCATAGCAGTGTTATTTATAATAGCTAAGATTTGGAAACATGCCAAGAACCCATCAGTAGATGAATGGATAAAAAAGCTATGGGACATTTACACCATGCAGCTGTAAAAAAAGGATATTTTACCCTTTGAGACCACGTGGAGGGACCTCAAGAGTATCATGCTAAGTGAAATAAGCCAGTTAGAGAAAGAAAGTATCACATGATCTCACTCAGATGTGGGATCTAATGAACAAAATAAACTGATGAACAAAATAGGTGCAGAGACATAGAAGCATGGAACAGACTGACAAATATCAGAAAGAAGACTGAGGTAGTGGGGTGATTGGGGAAAGATTAACTGGGCAATTTATTTGCATATATGCATATCCCATGGACACAGACAATAGTTTGGTGAAGGCCTGGGATGTGGGGGTGAGATATATGGGGCCAATGGGGAAAAAGGAGGAGACATCTATAATACTTTCAACAATAAAGATAAACTTTAAAAAAAATGCTTGATACAACATAAGAATTCCATATATATGTATGTTTTTTTTAAAAAAATCATGAGTAATTCATTCAATTGTATTATTTTAATATACTTTTATTGATTTCAGAGAGTTAAGAAGAGTGAGAGAGATAAAAAAAATTTCAATGATGAGAGAGAATTATTGTTGCTGCCTCCTACACATCCCCACTTGGGATTGAGCCTGAAACCCAGGCATGTGTCCTTATTGGGAATTGAGCCATGACCTCCTGGCTTAGGGGTCGATCCCCAACCACTGAGTCATGCCAGCAGTGGGCCTTTAATATCCAAGACAATTTGAAAATGAAGTACCAAGGTAGAATAATTTATCTGATTTCAAGACTTAACTGTAAAGCTACAATAATCCTAATAGCATAATATCAGAGTAAAAAAGACATAAATAGGTGGAATAAAATAGGGATTCTAGAAATACACTAATAATTATATGAAAATTGATTTTATGAAAGTACCAAAGTAATTCACTAGAGAATAGAAAGTATTTTCAACAAAATCTTGAAAATATCCATCTGAAAAAAAATCCACCTGCAAACTTATTTTATGCCACATATATAAATTGATTTAAGATGATTAAAATATTCATAAAGGCTAAACTATAAAGCTTCTTATAGACAACACAGGAATCTATCTAACATCACAACTTGGTGGTAGACAACAATTTCTAATATAGGATAGGAAAAGCATGATACATATTGTAATATATTGGTAAATTAGACTTAATAAAAATTTTTTTAAAAACTTCTGCTGCCGAAACCGGTTTGGCTTAGTGGATAGAGCATCGGCCTGCGGACTGAAGGGTCCCCGGTTCGATTCCGGTCGGGGGCATGTACCTGGGTTGTGGACACAACCCCAGAATGGGATGTGCAGGAGGCAGCTGATCGATGTTTCTCTCTCATCGATGTTTCTAACTCTCTATCTCTCTCTCTCTTCCTCTCTGTAAAAATCAATAAAATATATTAAAAAAAATAAAAATAAAAACTTCTGCTCATCAAAATAAGTTACAAAAATAAATTGTGAGCCACAGACTGGAAGAAAATAGTTCAACACATAAATGTGACAAATAATTTATTTTTAATTTTTTTTAATTAAATTTTTTTTGTTGAAAATATTACATGTTTTCTTTTTTTCACCTTTGACCCTTTCTAGCCCACCCCAAACCCTGCCCCAGGCCTTCACCACCCTATTGTTTGTGTCCATGGGTTACACATACATGCATACAAGTTCTTTGATTGATCTCTTCCCACCTACCAACCCTCCCCCACCATCCCTCTGAGATTCTGCAGTCTGTTCTAAGCTTCTATGTCTTTTGGATCTATTTTGTTCATCAGTTTATTTGTTTATTTTTATTTTTTTTTTAAACAGGAGGCTCTGAGCGTTTGAAGAAGGCAGCATTTATTTTATTTTATTATTTTTTATTTTATTGATTTTTTACAGAGAGAAAGGGAGAAGGATAGAGAGTTAGAAACATCGATGAGAGAGAAACATCAAGCAGCTGCTTCCTGCACACTCCCCACTGGCGATGTGCCCGCAGCCAAGGTACATGCCCTTGACCGGAATCGAACCTGGGACCCTTGAGTCCGCAGGCCGATGCTCTATCCACTGAGCTAAACCGGTTAGGGCTCATCAGTTTATTTTGTTCATTAGATTCCACATATGAGTGAAATCATGTGATGTTTGTCTTTCTTTGACTGGCTTATTTCCCTTAGCATAATACTCTCCAGGGCCTTCCATGTTGTCTCAAACCATAAGAGATCCCTCTTTTTTACTGCTTCATAGTATTTCATGCTGTAAATGAACAAGAGCTTTTTAATCCACTCATCTACTGATAGCCACTTGCCTGTTTCCCAAATATAGCTATTGTAAATTGTGCTGCTATGAACATAGGAGTGCATACATTATTTCTGATTGGTGTTCCGGTTTCCTAGGATATATTCCTAGAAGTGGGATCATTGGGTCAAATGGCAGTTCCATATTTAATTTTTTTTTGAGATAAGAAAATTCTATACTGTTTTTCATAATGGCTGCACCAGTCTGCATTCCCACCAGCAGTGTACTTGGGTTCCCTTTTCTCCACATCCTCGCCAGCACTTGTCATTTGTTGATTTATTGATGGTAACTATTCTGACAGGTGTGAGGTTATACCACAGTGTCATTTTAATTTGCATCTCCCTGATGAGCAGTGACTTTGAGCATTTTTTCATATATCTCTTGGCCATCTGTATGTACACTTTGGAGAAGTGTCTATTTAGGTCCTTTGCCGATTTGTAATTGGCTTTTTTCTCTTCCTTTTGTTAAGTAGTATTCTTTATATATTTTGGATATTAACACTTTTCCTTTGCCCTAGGTGATGTATGTGTAAATATACTGTAATGAGAGATGTCTAAGATTTTGCTGCCTATTGTTTCTTCTAGGATTTTTATGGTTTCACAAAATACATTAGAACTTGTATGCATGTATGTGTAACCCATGGACACAAACAATAGGATGGTGAAGGCCTGGGGCAGAGTTTGGGGTGGGCTAGAAAAGGTCAAAAGGGGAAAAAAGAAAACGTGATACTTTCAACAATAAAGATTTAATTTAAAAAATTAAAAATAAATTATTTGTCACATTTATGTGTTGAACTATTTTCTTCCAAATACATTCTCCCATACAGTGGGCTACCGTTTCATTTTGTTGATGATTTCTTTTGATGTGCAGAAGCTTTTTATTTTAATGTAGATCTATTTATTTTCTCCTTAGTTTCCTTTGCCCTAGGAGATGTATGTGTAAATATACTGTAATGAGATTTTGCTGCCTATTGTTTCTTCTAGGATTTTTATGGTTTCACAAAATACATCTAAGTATTTTACCCATTTGAGTTTATTTTTGTGTATGGTGTAAGTTTGTGGGCGAGTTTCATTTGTGTGTTTTTTTGGCATGTATCTGTCAAATTTTCCCAACACCTTTTATTTAAGACACTGTCCTGACTCCATTGTATGCTCTTGCCTCCTTTATCAACTATTAATTGATTGTAGTGGCTTGGGTCAATTTCTGGGGTTTCTGTTCTGTTCCATTGATCTACATGCCTGTTCCTGTACCAGTACCAGGCTGTTTTGTTTACAGTGGCTTTGTAGTATATCTTGATATCTGGCATTGTGATCCCTCCAGTTTTGTTCTTCTTTCTCAAGATTGGCTATTTGTGATCTTTCTTGCTTTCATGTAAAGTTTTGGAGTATTTCTTCTGGATCTGTGAAATATGCTGTTGGTATATTAATAGGTATTGAACTGAACCTGTAGATTGCTTTGGGTAGTATGGACATTTTAATGATGTTACTTCTATTAATCCATGAACACGGTATATTCTTCCACTTGTGTATATCTTCTTTCAACATCCAATAGTTTTTCAATGTACAAGTCTTCCACCTCCTTGTTTATGTTTATTCCTAAGTATCTTAATATTTTTGTGACAATATACAGGAATTGTATTAGTTTCTCTTTCTGATGATTCATTACTGATGTATATACATGCCATCAATTTCTGAGTGTTAATATTGCATCCTGCTACATTGCCAAATTCATTTATGTCATCTTGCAGTTTTTTGGTGAAGTCTTTAAGGTTTATCTATGTCTAATATCATGTCGTCTGCAAATAATGAGAGTTTTACTTCCTCCTTTCCAATTTGGTTGGCTTTTATTTCTTCTTGTCTGATATCTGTGGCTGGGACTTCCAGTACTATGTTGAATAAGAGTGGTGAAAAATGGATGTTGGATTGTCACACGCTTTTTCTGTGTCTACTGAAATGCTCATGTGATTTTTGTCTTTCAATTTGATTATGTGATGTATCATATTTATTGATTTGCAAATATTGTACCAGCCTTGTATTCCTGAAGTAAATTCCACTTGGTCATGGTGTATGATTTTTCTAACATATCCCTGGATCTGATTTGCTAATATTTTGTTGAGAATTTTAGCATGTTCGTTCATCAGGGATACTGGTTATAG
Source organism: Myotis davidii (assembly GCF_000327345.1). NCBI lineage: Eukaryota > Metazoa > Chordata > Mammalia > Chiroptera > Vespertilionidae > Myotis > Myotis davidii. Next base: position 372,580 of record NW_006282377.1, read on the forward strand.
TTTTCTTTCTTTGAGTATTTTTATATCATTTTAGAATTAGGATAATGCTGGCCTCATTAAAAGAGCTTAGATATGTTCCTTTCTCTTGCATTTTTTGGAATAGTTTCAGGAGGAAATGTGGTAGTACTTTGAATATTTGTAAAACTCTCCTGTGAAGCTATCCAGTACAGGGCTTTTGCTTGCTGGGAGTTTTCTGATTAATGCTTCTATTTTATCAATTGTTATTGGCCTTCTCTGGTTTTCTGATTCTTCCTGATTCCATTTCTGAAAGATGTATTTTTCTAGGAACTTGTCCATTTAATCCACATTCCTGAGCTTGTTGGTTTATATTTGTTCATAGTATTTTCTTACAATCCTTTGTATTTCTGTGGTGTCGTTGTTACTTTTCTGCTTTCATTTCTGATTTTGTTTATTTGGGTCTTCTCTGTTTCTTGAGTCTGACTAATGGTTCAGCAATGTTGTGTATCTTTTCAAAGTACCGGCTCTTAGATTCTTTGATCTTTTCTATTGTTTTATTTTTTTTGGCTCTATGTCATTTATTTCCACTCTGATCTTTATTTTTTCCTTCGATCTGCTTACTCTCAACTTTTCTTGTTGTTGTCTTTCTAATTGTTTAAGTTGTAGGGTTACATTTATTATTACTTTTTCTTGGTTTTTTTTTCTTTTTTTTTTCTTTTTTTTTTTATTTTAAATATATTTTATTGATTTTTTACAGAGAGGAAGGGAGAGAAAGAGAGAGTCAGAAACATCGATGAGAAACATCGACCAGCTGCCTCCTGCACATCTCCCACTGGAGATGCGCCCGCAACCCAGGTACATGCCCTTGAACGGAATCGAACCTGAGACCCCTCAGTCCACAGGCCGACGCTCTATCCACTGAGCCAAACCGGTTTCGGCTATTAATTACATTTTATATGTGATGTCTTCAGACTGTAAAAATCAGTATTCACTAAAGGTGTGAATAGCTTCCCCATATGTGGTTGATACATAGGTACTACAGTCACATTACTTGAGAGGTTATTTTATTTAGGCAGTTATTCTTTCCTTGTTTTTTTTTTTTTTTTTTTCTTTTCCCCTCTATTTCAG
>NW_006282377.1:374446-375451 GCF_000327345.1 Myotis davidii
CTGCGACTCCCTCCCAGTTGAAAACGCCAACCGCGCCCTCCGCCGCCGCCAGCTCCGCGCACTCCGCACCTCAGAATTTGACTTCAGCACTGCGCCTCCTCTGAGTGTCCATATACGTTACTCTTTCCTCCTAGTTGTAGGACTTCCACTCAGCCAGCGTTCCTGTGGGTCTGGGTGATGTCCCTTCCGTCTTTTAGTTTCACTTTTGAAGTGGTTGTTCGAGGCGGCAAACTCCGGCGTTAACCTATGCCGCCATCTTGGTTCTCTCCTTTCTTGGTTTTTCAGGTAGGCCTATAGTGCTATAAACTTCCCGCTGAGGACTGCTTTTGCAGTGTCCCAGAGATTTTGGATTGCTGTTTGTTCATTTTCATTTGTTTCCAGGAAGTTTTTAATTTCTTTCTTGATCTTATTGGTAACCCATTCATTGTTAAATAACATGCTATTTAGCCTCCATGTGTTTGAATGTTTTCAAGTTTTTTATTATAGTTGATTTCTAATTTCATTCCATTGTAGTCTGAGAAGATGCTTGATATGATTTTAATCTTCTTGAATATGTAGAGACTTATTTTGTGTCCTAACATATTTTCTATCTTTCTGAATGATCCATGTACACTTGAGAAGAATATATATTCTGCTTTGGGGAGAAAAGTTCTATAAAAGTCAAATAAATCCATTTTTCCATCCCTTCACTCTTATCCTGTGTGAGTCTTTTGTCCCGAGGAGTGTCTCTCATAGATGGCATATAATTGAATCATGTATTTGGTTTTTTTTAATTGTTTTATTGCTTAAAGTATTACAAAGAGTATTACATATGTCTCCTTTTTTTCCAGCCCTCAATAATTTCCCAGCCTCTCCAACCCCCCCCCCCCCCAGACAGTGTCTTGTGTCCATTGGTTATATGCTTATACATGCATACAAGTCCTTCGGTTGAACTCTTACCCCACCCCTCCAGGCCCTCAACCCTCACTGACTTTCCCGCTATAGTTTGACAGTCTGTTCGAGGCA
>NW_006282378.1:0-3847 GCF_000327345.1 Myotis davidii
CATGAATGAGAGCGGAGACAAAAATGGTACATGCTCTACCTTTCTTTGTCTGTTTCCACACAGTCAAAATAATTAACACCAGTACAAGGACAATGAGCAGCATGGAAATCCACAGGCCCATGGTGGAACCTAGGTCACCAGCAATCCCTTTAAAGAGAGAATGGGTGGAGACACAGGGAAGGAAGCAGAGTTAGCTAAGGAAAATGACCCAACTTTTAGAGCAACTGCTACTTTTCTCCCAGTCTGGTGACTTCCCAGGGGCCTCCAGTTTTTACACAGGGCCCATTCCCATGGGGACCAGGAGCTAAAGAAGGCATTGCTCCCGAGACTGTAGGCTTCTAGAGAAAGGGGAGGGACAGTCACCTTCACAGAGCTTCCGGACAAAGATGGGGTTTGAAGAGTTGCTGCTAATGGGGTTCCTGGCCATGCAGATGAAGGTCATGTCCTTTTCCCTCAGCGTCCAGGTTATGGGGAGGACAGAATCATTATGGGACTCATTGGAGGTCTTCCCCAGGGTCTTCCAGCTGTAAGTCACATCCTCTCCTCCCCGTTCCAGGAAGCATGTCAGATTGGTCACACAGGTGCCATTTTTATTCCTCTTCAGACCCAAGGTGATTTTGGGCTTTGATAGGTGCTCTATAAAAGAGAAATGGACAACCAAGGGTGGCAACTATGCCTATAGCACTCCTTTTCTAAATTATTCTATAAGTCCTGGACCTGAACCTCTTTGAGGTGCTGCAGAGTGGAGCAGAAGTGGCAATTGAGAGCAGAATTCTCATTCTTATCTGGAAAAGAGAACTATCTAGGTCTGCTTGTCCACAGCTATACAGCAACAACAAAAACAATAATAAGATCTACAATAATAAAAGCATAATATGCTAATTAGACTGGACAGTCAAACAACCTTCCAGACGTCATTCCGTATGTCCTTCTGGAGGAAGCCATGGTGGCGGGGGCCGATTCAGAGGCAGTTAGGGATGATCAAGCAGGTGAGCAGTTAGGGGTGATCAGGAAGGCAAGCAGAGTGGTTAGGGGTGATCAGGCAGGCTGGCAAGTGGTTAGGGGTGATCAGGCAGGCAGGCGAGTGGTTAGGGGTGATCGGGTAGGCACGCGAGTAGCTAGGGGTGATGAGGCAGGCAGGCAGGCACACTAGCAGCTAGGAAACAGTGGTCCCAGATTGCGCTTGGGCCTAAACTGGCAGTCGGACATCCTGCAAAGTGTCCCCGATTGCAAGAGGGTGCAGGCCGGGCTGAGGGACCCTCCCCTCCCCTGTGCATGAATTTCATGCACCCAGCCTCGAGTAAATAATAACAAGTCCACAAGAATGCAGCTGCCAGTTACTAAGCCCAGCCATATGGCAAGCATTGTGTTCAATGTATTTTAGGTGTTAGCTAATTTTATCGTTTTTAGAGGCTCTCCATTTCTTTGTCCTTAGGCTTCCTTGAAGAGACTTTCCCTGAACTCTTCTGGATGAACAACACTTCTGGGGCCCCTCCCTACTCAGTGCTCACTCCTCTCTCACAGAGGATGAGCAATGGGTTCATTGCTCAGATGGTAAGAGTCTGACTTCTATCATCTGCATTTCTGTACTTGTGGTTGAACTTTGAAGATTGTTGCTAAATGGGTTTTGCCTTTTCCACCCTTCCCTAGCTCAGTGGTCGGCAAACTCATTAGTCAACAGAGCCAAATATCAACAGTGCAATGATTGAAATTTCTTTTTAGAGCCACATTTTTAAAACTTAAACTATATAGGTAGGTACATTGTTATTAACTTAATTACGGCACTCCTAATCTGGCCGTTGCTACAAACGTCCTCAATCTGAGGGGTCGACCTCAGCGAACGTACCCCCACTTCTTCTAACGCCACTTCTTCAAAATAGACTAGCCCAGGCCAAAAACCGACTTCTGCTCATGGGCCAGTAAGTTTCAATCGCACTGTACGTGCTCGCCCGCACATGGTATTTTGTGGAAAAGCCACACTCAAGGGACCAAAGAGCCGCATGTGGCTCGCGAGCCGCGCTTTGCAGACCACTGGCCTACGTCCTACAAACAAACCTGGAGGGCCATCGCCTGGTGTCTGTGATAGTGCATCTCAGTGAGTGAGGCAGCTATTCTTGTAGCTAGCTGGTTGAATAATTGTTTTGTAAATCCATCTTTCTTGAATAGGCTCCAAGGTCTAGACTTGGGAAAAAATATTTCTCCTAGATTGCTTTAAAAGAAAAAATAAAGCTTTTTTTAACATTATTTTTTATAATTGTCTCCCAAGGATATGTTTTTATTGATTTTTAGAGAGAGAGGAAGGGAAGAAAAAGAGAGATAGAGAGATAGAGATAGAGATAGATAGAGATAGAGAAACATCAATTGGTTGCCTCAAGTACTTGCTCCCACCTGGGATCAAACTCCTAATCTAGGTATGAGTCCTGACTGGGAATCAAACCTACAATCTTTCAGTGTGAGTGAAGATGCCCAACCAGTTGAGCCACCTACACAAGGCAAAATAAAGCTATTTTTATCATTCTTTCAATTCTTGTGTCTATTTCTCAATTGATTGGAATGTAGAGAAAGGTGTGATTGATGTTTATACCTGATAATCTTTCTACAACAGGCATCACTTTCCTCCCCATTACAATTACGGAAACTAAGTTTCAGAGAGAGTAAGTAACTTGGCTAAGACCATGCAGCTAGTAAACAGAGAAGCCAGCATCTGACCTGTGTGATTGCACTTCCCATTTCACCCACCTGTTGCACCACACTGCCTCTTACAGAATCTCTGAGTAGAAGGGGACCTCAGGGGTAAGCTGCATCACTTCAGCCATCGCAGGAGTTCCATCTTCCACATTCTTGCCAAGTGTTTATCCCGCCTTTGCTTAAACATCTCCAATATCAGGGAGTTTACCACTTTACCAGGGCAGGCATTGTACTCACCATAGACACGCAGCCCATACTCCTGGACGAAGGGCTCCTGGAGGGACGGGCTGTGTATTTGGACAGAGTAGGCACCTGAGTCATTCTTACTCAGTTTGCTGAGCTTCAGGGAGTAGTTCCCGTGCGAGAAGCCTAACCTTCCCTTGTTATGATTTTTAGTCACTATGACAGTGTCTGGTTTGTTTGTCATTGTTGGCTGTATGGTGATAAGAGTAGTACTTCCAAAGAACCAGATAATGCTGTCAATCCGATCTAGTGAGTGTGTCAGAGGGAAAGTCACAGATCCACCGATGGCACCCACCAGCTCCTGCTGGGCTCCAGAGGCTGTGGGCCCTGCAGACACAGAGAACCATAAAATAGATGTGAGTCCCTGCTCTTTCCACCAATTACTCAGCCCCTTTGGGCTCTAGAAAGGTCCCAAGAAAGTCGCTCCATCCAACCCACCCGGCCCCTGGGGAACCTTTTGGAACCTCATTCATATGAAGGCATTGAGGTCAGAACTCTTCCTGAAAGGAGTGGCTCCGGTGAACCACCCCATTCCCAGAGGCCTCTGGCTGGAGACAAAGCTCTGAGGCAGAACACAAGACCCCGCTCCACCTCTGACACGCTCCTGGAGGAGGAGAGCTGGGAGGTTAAAGACCAAGTCCCTGCCCACTGCTCCTGGGAGAGCCGAACTAGATGCAGGTGAGGAAGGAGAGTCTTCCTGACACGGGGCAGAGGTTTTCAAGCATAGATCAAAACAGTGGGAGATCAGCTGTAAGTGCCTCGTGATAGGGATAGCTTAGAAATCTGAGGACTAGTTACCTTTCTCTCTTATGGTAGAGTGCAATTGAGAATCCCAATTTCCCTTTTATGTCTTTTGGTGACCTTCCCTTAAGCATCAGCTGCTCTCCCAGTACTTGAGAGTAAGAGAACCTGAAGG
>NW_006282378.1:4817-5749 GCF_000327345.1 Myotis davidii
GATTGCCCCCTGGCTGGTTGAGCTCAATGGTTAGAGCGCTGCCTTCAGTCTAAGGGGGTCTCAGGTTTGATTCCCGATCAAGGGCACATACCTGGGTTGCAGAATCCCAGCCGAGGTTGAGACATGTGTGGGAGGCAACTGATTGATATGTTTGTCTCACATTAATTTTTCTCTCTGTCCCCCTCCCTCTCTCCTATCCATTCTCTCTAAAAATCAATGGGGGGTGAGGGGAGAGAGAGAATCTGATGCTACCAAATGTTGACCTAGTCCCTTGATTATCGGTCTTGGATCTTGACCAACATTTTTGCTAAATTTATTTTCAAAAGAACTGGTTCCTCTCCCTGGATAAATGTCTTTTAGGAGGTGATTCCTGGTTTCAAACATTATTCTCCTTTGGGGGAGGGGGAAGGAGGGCGGCGGCTGTGGGTGTGGGTGGTTGGTGTCAATAGGGGGAAAAGGGGTCACCTGTAAGAGTCACTGTGAAAGATCCGCCTCCTGGCCCAGAAGGTGCAGGATCGCAGGGACAGCCACCGTGGTGGGCCAGACTGACGTCCTCCTGGCCGCACCAAGGGGGTTTGCGGATCTGCAAAGCCAGAGGTCTCCGGTGTGCACATCCTCCCCTGGCATGCAAACATCCCCCAGCCTCCTCCCCTGGCATGCAAACATCCCCCACTGTCACCCTCCCGCCCCTGCAACAGTTGCAAACCAAGGCGTGCACAAGTTCCCCCCACCTCTCCACCGCACTTCCATCAACCCGACATGCCTAACACCCCCACAGGATGTGCACACATCCCCTCTGATGCGCTCACGTCCTTTGGAGAGTGTCTGGGTGTTCTGGGTGCTGAGGGGGGGAGCCTGTGAGATGACAGTGAGAGGGTGGAGTGGTGATGCCCTGTTCCCACGGAGGCCAGTGCAGCTACGAGATCACCTCT
>NW_006282378.1:7495-8267 GCF_000327345.1 Myotis davidii
GCTCCGGGGGCGGGGGGGCGGGGCAGTGGGTGTAGGTGGATGGTGTCAATAGGGGGAAAAGGGGTCACCTGTAATACTTTCAATAATAAAGATAAGTTAAAAATAAATAAATAAATGCAATGTGGACTACTTTCAAAAAGCAGAAAACACACACACATGCACAAAACACACACATTATTCTCCTTATAATTATCGGTCAGTGGATATATTCTTTGAGTCCCTCAGGCCTTTATTAAATCATCCTGTTAAGGAATCTGATTTTCAAACAACTGCTCTCCTTGCCTCCTTAATTCTAAGGTAGGATGTTTTTTCAATTGCTCTCTGATCATCTCAAGGGTACCAAAGTAGTCCCAGTAAATGTTACAGATGAAATCAATTTTATTTTTAATTATTGATGGATCAGTTAATGCATTTATTCTTTCACTTCAACAATTGAGATGAAGGAATTAATATTTTACAGTCAAATAAAGGTTGGGCATCACTTGTTCTCAAGTAGGTGTAATTCTTGCATTTCGGGTAACTATAAGTTATTTTTTCTTGACCTGAGGTTTTAGGGAGATATAAATCAAGGAAGTGACAAAACTGTAAGTATGGGCTTTCGTGCTTTACCACACATTTAAGCTTAAAAAAAAATACCTTTTACACTTCACACATGGAGAGGTGCTACATTGAGGGTAAATGTCAAAAGATATAAATTATGTAGTGATATAAGGAAACTAGAGGCCCAGCGTGCAAAATCACACGTAGCATGCAAAATCACACGTAGCCTGCT
>NW_006282378.1:8698-10852 GCF_000327345.1 Myotis davidii
GAGTGTGGGGGAAATACAATGGGGGGACTTAACATGACTGTGGGATCAGCTGATTCTAGAGCATGAGTGGCTACTAACGCCTACAAGACCTGAGAAGATTTGGTCTCATGACATCATCTGACCTTCACGCCTGCATCAGTGCAGTGAATGGCGTAACTTCCCTCATTTGCGTCCATTTCACCCCTTCCTCATTGTGTGGCATCCAGGTGGTTGGGTAAGAATGGCCGGCTCCCAGCTCGATGGCAGCCTTTCTCAGGCATGGTAATTAATTCAGGGCTCCCACATAACCTGGGATGATTGTGTCTGAGAGAAGCCCAGGAGTTTTGCTCTAAGACCAGGATGACCATACGATGCTGTGGGAAGACAGGAAGCCCGGAACTGCCACCCACCTACTACCACCAGACAAGCAGCCAGTCCCCTGTCCTCACCGGATCCCATGTACCTGCCACCTCACACGCTTTTGTTTGTGCTGTGTCTTTCTCTCGGCTTCTCTAACCGTATTCAAGGCCATAAAGCCCAGCTCAAAGCCCTTCCCCGAGGAAGTCTCCAGCCCGTTCTCACATCCACCCAGTAAAAACCCACCAGTCATTTATCTTTCACTTTAAATTCTTCAGAAGGAGGTGTTCCTCAAGGTAGTTCTTGGCCATAGCCTTTTGCTGTGACTTAGCCAAAGTCTACAGGCACTTGGTTCCAGATCACCCGGGAGGGGTGGACCTGGCTTCTCCTCCCGGGCACACGGAGTGCTGTGAACAGGTTAGAGCTCTGGGTTAACTGGAAGTCAGGAGAGCTGGGTTTCCTTCTGGTTCCTTCATAATAACAACACTAGTTTAAAGGGCATTATCTTTCTTTATCCTCAAAGCAATTCTATGAGATAGAGGTAAAGCTCCACGTTATAGCTGAGGGCACTGGGGCTCCAAGATGCTAAGTGATGTTCCCAAGTCCCCACACTTGAAAATGAGAGAAGTGGGAGGAGAAGTTAGTTAATTCCTCTGTCTCGGAGGTCTGCGTTCTGTCCACTACCGCCTCACCGCTTACCACTTTGAGTTTCGGTGGTCTCACCTTTCATAGGAGAAAAAGAACAACCTTTATTTATTGGCCAGGATTTGGGGGAAGAGGAAGTGTGCATATGGGTTTGGGAAGTACAGAGCAGTCTAAAACATGGTGGGAAGCAGGTGAAGGGGCATGGCGGGGTGTTTATAAGAAACAGGCCTTAAAACTTCTCTTTTTGGTCTCATTTTCATAAGGATGCTAAAACTGAAAACACACACACACACACACACACACACGCACACACAGATTTCAGTTTTGGCATAGCTTCTTGGCAAGGGAAGCTCTTCTGAAGGTTGGTCTGGAACCTGATGCCTATAGACCAGTCGCTGATTACTTCACACCATGCAGGGAATGTTCACTAATATTCCTGCCTTCAGAGGTGAAGGGAGCTGGGGCAGGAGACACTGTGCCTTCTGCTGTAACCAAGATACTGATATTTTTGGTATCAGAGGAGTCCGCTTTAAGATGCCCCCCATAGTAGAAAGAGCTCCCTCCCTTAGACACTTTCCTGTACTTGGGTAATCAGCTCCACCCCCTAACCTATTCCCCCAAGTCTGCCCACAGTTCAGGTTCTAGGTAAGTCCCTGGCATGTCCTCCCCCACTTCCCCTTCTCTAAGTCTCACTTTAATCACCATTTCTGTTTAGGGGGAAAGTTTATAAGGTGAGAACCCATTTTAGGATCAACTGCTTAGAACCAGGTGCTTCCTAAACATATAAACTTCTAATGAACTCAAGGAGGGCGAGTGTCCGCTCATGCTGAGCAGTTGGTGAGGCCAGGGGGTGGGGAAGAAAGGCCTGGGAGTGCTGACCGACTGTGTGGTCTTGGGCAGATCACTTCAAGCAGGCTCGGGGCTCATGTAAACAAATCAGCTCTGTCAGATCTTCAGAGAGACATCTGCTGGAGGTCCCCCGGGAGTCTGATGACCCGAGGTATACTCCTAACTTATGGAGCTCCTGATCGGTCTGAGATCCCTGAGGAGAGGAAAATGTTCAGACTAGAGTACTGTGACAGGTGGGGGAAGTTTCCAGTCCTTCATGGCCTTAAACGCAAAGTACCTACAATATGAGTTAGTTTTCTTTTTCTTCCTTTTCTTTTTTTTTTT
>NW_006282378.1:11225-12362 GCF_000327345.1 Myotis davidii
AGAAGAAAGCTTATTGAGACTGGTAGGGGGCAGAGGCCTGGACTGGGCTGGTCTGACACCCATGTGTGTCATTTCTTTAATTGAGAGGGATATCTCCAAGGCCTACCTAGAGAAGCAAGGGATCCTAGCCCCACACCAGACCCCCAGCCCAGAGTCCAGAGCTGGGAAAATAAGTCCCTGTAACTTCTGGCTATAAAAACCAGCGGGGACTGTGGCTGATTGACATGAAGGCTGCTGAAGTCCCAGGTGTTCCTCTTCAAGGGCCCACACAATCTTACATGGTTCCACTTCCTCTGAGCGCCAGCACCAGGTAGTGGCTTTGGGGGAATCCAGTGATATACAGAGAGGAACTGAACTGTCTAGCCGGGTGGTACCAGACCCCCAGCCCAGAGTCCAGAGTTAAGTACCTGTAACTTCTGGTTATAAAAACCAGTGGGAACTGTGGCTGATTGACATGAAGGCTACTAAAGTCCCAGGTGTTCCTCTTAAAGGGCCCAACAAACTTACATGGTTCTACTTCCTCTGAGCTCCAGCAACAGGTAGTGGCTTTGGGAGAATCCAGTGACATACAGAGAGGAACTGAACTGTCTAGCCGGGTGGGAGTTTGGGGGCAGCTTTCTTCCAGACAGGAGTGCTCATAGGGGTCATTGTTCCTGTGCTAGGACTTCCTCCATCACAAAGCTGACTGGTGGTCATATCTGAGGCTTCATCAGCATGGTCCACACAGTTCGCTCCACCCTGGTGATTCCCTGAGACCCCACCTCATCCAATTTGCAACCCCACCCAAGTTGTTTGTAGCTACTTTTTCATATGATGGCCTGTCCTGGCTCAGACTTCAGATTTTTCTAAAATCTCTAAACAAGTAGCAGCTGGAGTCAATGTGCCCCAAACCTTTCAATAATAGGCCTAAGACCTAACACCAGCCTGCCTTATTTCACAGCTGGGCCTCACCTGGACACTTTCTAGCCCAATACAAAGAGCAGCCATCTGCAGATCTCTCTATAGCTCCCACTGGATGACCCTAGGCAGTGGCTGACTTTGCACCTCCCTGGAGATCCAAGGGCCAATGTACCCAGTGGTTAGTGGAAGACCATACCAGATTACAACTCTTCACATCCATAAGGGACACACACAAGG
>NW_006282378.1:12538-21083 GCF_000327345.1 Myotis davidii
AAAATCACTTTATAAAAAATGTTTTTATTGATTTTAGAGGAAGGGAGAGGGATAGAGAGAAGAAACATCGATGAGAGAGAGACACATTAATTGGTTACCAACCCCATGAGCCCCAAGCAGGGCCAGGGATCAGGGATCGAATCTGTAACCCAACTGTGTGCCCTTGAGTGGGAATCGAACCTGTGACCCTTTGCAGACTAACCATAGAGCCACACAGGCCAGGGCTAAATATATATTTATGAAAAAATAAACATGCACCTGTACGATATTATTTTGTTTTTAAAAATGTCCTCAAAGGGAGGGAGGGCTAAGGTCCAGGGAAGATGACATGCTTCATCTACTGGTAATCTGTGGCAGAAGTTGTGATTAGAACACAGGACCTCCTGATACCCAACACCACTTCTTCCAGCCCTTCCTTCCCTGGACACTCAGAAGGGGAGCCCGTCCCCATGGTCCTTCTCTCTCTTCAGTCTCTTTCTGCCTCTGTGATTCAGAGACCACGGGATGTAAAAGGCGATATTAGATAAGGGAGCAGAGCCTCCTGAGTTGAGTGAGAGCCCCAGAGTGGACCCAGGACCCGGAGCTACACCTCCTAATGCAGTGGTTCTCAACCTTCCTAATGCCACGACCCTTTAATATCTGCAGGATGTATTTTCATTTTTCGAGACCCACAGGTTGAGAACCGCTGTCCTAATGGGAAAGGCAGTCAGGAGAAGAGGAGCATCTGCTGGACTCACCTGTGAGCTGGCAGAGGAGAAAGATGAGACTGAAGCTCGCTGGGGGAACAGGCATGCTGTTCTCTGGAGGGCCGTGGTTAAAGTGAACCACGTCTCTCTCCTCGCACTGATGTTTCATTTCAGTAGGAGGGGTCATGAGCTCGACAAGTGAGAATGAGTAGTGTCAATTTTGTTTTTTTCCTTTTTAGTGGCTGGAACATAGTAATGTTCAATAGGAAAGAGGGGAAAATTGAACCCAAAGTTGATGGAAATCACATTTTACAAATAACCACAAACTCAGAGAAGTTAAGAATGAATCAAGGTCAAATGACCAGCCTTTTCTGTTACAACATGCTCTCTCTGAGACTCAAAACAGGGGAAACAGAGGGAAATGGAAGGTTTGATGGGGAAAGAAACAGGTGGCACTAGGAGTAAAAATAATATTCACTGAGTGTCACTTAGTGCCAGGAGTACATGCATTCTTCTATTTAATTCTCATGACAATTCTATGAGTGAAATACTATCATAATCCATACTTTACAGGTGAAAAAATGAAGGCTTAGAATATAGAACAGCAAAATCATAACATTTTTTAAATCAAAAGAAACCATTATAAGAGTAAAAAGGCAAGCCACATAGTGGGCGAAGATTTGTAACACATTATTCCTCAAGAATCTTGTATCCGTAATATATAAAGAAGTCATACTCATCACTAAGAATTAGGCAGACAACCGCAATAGACAAGAGAATCAAATAGGTACTTCATAAAAAAGAATATTCAAGTGGGAAATCAAGAGAAACCACGAAGAAAATAAAGCCAATAGGAATATATAAAAAGGTCAACAGAGACATTAAAGTGATTTTGTGTGAGTGTTAATGTTCACCCGAGGATATTTTTTCCCCATTGCTCATTTTTAGAGAGAGTGGAAGGCGAGGGGAGGGAGGAGGGCCCGTGCTCTCCTCACTGACCAAACCAGCTCGGGCTAAAGCGGATTTTTTTAAAAGAAGGAACCATGGGCTGGGCAGGCGGCGGGGGCTGCAGGGGAGCGGGGAGGAGGGCACCGGGCTGGGAGGGCTGCAGCGACGGACGTGATGAGTCCTCGCCGCCGGCTCCACTGAGACTCGCTCGCGTGGGCTGCCCCCGGCGGCAGGACGGGCTCTCCGGGGAGCCGCCACGTGGGCGCCGCGATGCAGGAAAGTTTCGCCTGCGTCTTGGCCAACGGCTTCCACCAGCTGCTGGACGATGAGTCGCACCTGTTCGACATCCTGTGGGAGGCCCAGCAGGGCGCCAGCAGCAGCTACAGCGCAAGAGGCAGGACCAGGCTGCGGCTGTGGTCAGAGTCCCAGATGGATCCCAAGGGCCTCCCGGGCCCCCCTCGTGCAGCAGCCTGACAGCCCCGGGACGCGCGCCCCGCCGGGCACCCGGAGGCCCCGGGTCAGGAGCGAACTCCTGGGAGAGGGCAGCAGCAGGGATGGAATGGTAGCAGGGACAGAGGTGACGCTGGATAGAGCCGAGCGGAGATCCTCCAGGGAATCCCAACCTCAGGAGACCGAGAGGCCTGCGGACCTCACCCCTGAGAAGGTCGCAGGAGAAACACCAGTGGGCAGGTTTGATGGAGACAGACCCCTGCGAGGACGTGGAGGCCCAAGAGGGGGCGGCGGGGCAGAGGCCGAGGTGGTCCTGGGAACAGAGCTTTTGATCGTTTTGGCCAAAGAGGAAAACGGGAATCTGAGAGCTATGGCGGGGATGATAAAATAGCGACCAGAACGGAAGACATCACGCGTGGATGTGGAGTTCGCGCCTGGGGATCCGGGAAAGATACCAGTGACGTGAGCCGGCTGCGCCTATGGAAGAGCCCCCGGTGGTGGAGGAGTCTCCGGACCCCCTGGAGGAGGGGTCTCCAGCCAAAGTTCCTGAGTTGGAGGTAGAAGAAGAAATTCAGGCTCAAGAGATGACCCTAGATGAGTGGAAAACTCTTCCAGAACAGTCCACACCGAAGCTTGAATGTAACATCCGGAAACCGAGTCCACGGTCCCTTCCGAAGCAGTGGTGACACCCGAGTCCCGATAGAGAGATGACAGTGTAAAGGATGACTGCGGGGATGAGGCCTCTGTGTTCCGAAGGCGGCCAGTGACATCACTTCCCAGCGGGAGGTTAATGTTGGTACCCAACCACGTCCGGGGCGCGGAGCCAGAGGTGGCACATGGGGAGGCCGGGGAAGGATCAGAAGGACAGAGAACTATGGGCGCCGAGCAGAAGTGGTGACACAAGACGTTGCTCCAAACCCGGACGACCCCGAAGACGTTCCTGCTCGGGCGTGACGCTCAGCAGCACCGCCGGGAAGGGACTTCTTGCTTGGGGAAGGGACTCAGAACAACAGATATTGCTTTCCCCCCTTAAAAAAAAAGAAGAAAAAAAAGGAAACATAAGTGGTAGAGCTGAATCCAATCAAACACAAAAAAAAATAATGCAATCAAACAGGCAGTAAAAACGATGTATGAGGCTGCTGCTGCTGCTGCTGCTGGCTTAACATGGCATACTGTTTGACAGCAAACTTTTCTTTTTTCTTTTTTTAAAAATATTTTTTATTGATTTTTTACAGAGAGGAAGGGAGAGGGTTAGAGAGTTAGAAACATCCACGGGAGAGAAACATCATCAGCTGCCTCTTGCACACCTCCTACTGGGGATGTGCCCACAACCAAGGCACATGCCCTTGACCTAATCGAACCTGGGACCCTCAGTCCACAGGCCCATACTCTAGCCACTGAGCCAAACTGGTCAGGGCCAAATATTTTTATTTTTATTTTTGCAAAAGTAGAAAGAGTACATTCTATAATAACAGTATAGTAAATACTGAGATTGTTAGGGGCAGAAATAGAATAATGGAGAATAGCTATAGTTATAAGAAATATTAATCAGGCTCTGTTAACTGTGATTGTTCTATTCTGATTAGAGAAAATGCATTCCAACCTAGCTGAGAGCTGTATGCCCCAGGACATGGAATGCTAACATTGGAATGCAGTCCATTCTCCTCTCCGGAGAACTTCCCATCATTATGGAAGAATTTACAGCCTCCTGGCTGAAACAACCTAGTCCTGGAAGCACACCCCTCTCCTGTAACCTGCAACCACTGTGACCTTCCCCATGCCTGTAATTCCTATTTTCCCATGTAATCTTTGTCCCTCTACCCACCTTCTACTTCCCCACCCCCCACAATCACCACACTGTGAACATAAGGGTGCATAATTCTTTGAAATTAGTGTTTCTGATTTCTTCAGATAAATTCCCAGAAGTGGAATTGCTGGGTCAGAAGCTTGTCTGTTTCTTTAAAAACTAAACATATATTTACCATATAACCCAGCAATCACACTCCTGGACATTGATCTCAAAGAAATTTTTTGCCTTTTGTATTTTGATGATCTGTTATTACTAGTGATATACATTTATGATGGTTATGCCTCCAAATAAATTCATCCCTTTATCATTATGAAATGCCCCTCATTATCACTTTGTCTCAAAGTCTACCTGAGTTTCAGGCTCCATCCCTGGTCCTGGTCGGGGTACCTGTGGGAGGCAACCAATCGATGTGTTTCCCTCACATTGATGTTTCTCTCTATCTCTCTCAATTAAAAATCTTTTAAAAAAATCTAAGCCTCAGAAACTTGCAGGAGCATGAAAAGACAACTGTAACTGTACAAGTACATCTAACATTCAGTCCTCTTCAATTTGAAAATTGCTCTTTGGTTTCTTCAGGAAAAATTACAGTGTGTGGAGAGAGAAGATGTAATAAAATGCTGATAAAATTCAATACTCACTCAGAATTTTAAGAATTTGTGGGAAGCTACAGAAAACATCATACTTAAAGGCTGAATCTTTGGAAACAATACTGTGAAAGTCAGGAATAAGACAAGGTTTCTCCAGTCACTGCTATCATTCATTAATTAACTGGTGTCTTGGCCAAGGAAATGAGACTAAATAAATAAGTGAATAAGTAAATACATAGATTAGAAAATGACAATTAAATTATCATCTTAAGATCAATTTTTTAAAATCTGCAGATAAATTGCAAGAACCAATAAAAAAAAGTGAGCAAGGACTTCAGCAAACAACTGATACTTTTCTAACTTCAAATCCAGTGAATTTTCCATTATGAGGTACTGTCCACTTGTAAATCATACTTGTACAATATGGCAATGGTAGAAATAGCAGTTTTGAAATGTGATTTTTTTAAATGTATGTTTTTATTGATTTCAGAGATGAAGGGAGAGAGGGAGAGAGACGGAACCATCAATGATAAGAGGGAATCACTGATTGGCTGCCTCCTGCATGCCCCCCTCCTGGGGATTGAGCCCACAATCCGGGCATGTGCCCTTGACCAGAATTGAATTCAGGACCTTTCAGTCCACAGGCCAAACCGGCTAGGGCTTGAAATGTGATTTTGATTCCTGATATTCTTAGCAAACAGAATAAAGTTGGAAAGGAGGTCTTTTGTCAAAACGGACCCAGTGGTGGGTTGGAGAACATGTGTCATTTTAATTCAAACAATTTCACTTTTGTGTTTCATGTAATGGCTTCCCTTGTCCTAGAAATGATTAAGCTAAGTCTTTTGGGAAGATACGGAAAGAAGCTGTCTTAAGACGGTAAGAGGAATGAGTGGGGTGGAATGAGATCAGTAAAATATCCTCAAGCTACCCCACCAAGGCATTTAGAAAGAGAAACAACAACCACAAAAAATTCTCTGCGAAAACAAAATTGTCTTTAAAAAATAAAGTGTATCAGCAGCATTTGTTAGTTATTTATGCTTTCTTTGGGCCCACAGGGCTCACAGGGCTCCATTCACCCTTGGTTCTCTCCTCCCTAAGGCTTCTCATTCTCCTATGCTCAGAGTTGGGAATCTCTCCCATCTATAAACGTCGAAAAATTCCCGGGTTCGGTTCTTAAACTTACTCATTTTTTATCCCTAGATTTTAATCGATTTCATTCAGTCTCTTGATTTGAAATACCCAATTGATTTCTAACTCTGATCTCTTTCTTAAATTCTAGTCTTATATGTCCAACCTACTCATCATCTCCATTTGAATAATTTAACAAGCATCTAAAGCTTGACATGTACCAAATCAAGCCCTTGCTTCCTACCCCTCTACTTTCTCCACCTTCTGCATCACAGTAAATGCTGGCTCTAGTCCAGCGGTTCTCAATCTGTGGGTCGCGACCCCTTTGGCGCTCAAACGACCCTTTCACAGGGGTCGCCTAAGACCATCCTGCATATCAGATATTTACATTATGATTCATAACAGTAGCAACATTACAGTTATGAAGTAGCAACGAAAATAATTTTATGGTTGGGTCACAACATGAGGAACTGTGTTTAAAGTGCCAGAAGGTTGAGAACCACTGCTAGTCATTAAGTTTTTCATGCCAGAGAATTATAATTATCTTTGACTCTACTTTCTCATATGCCATATCCATTCATCCACAAATTCTATTGTCTCTTTCTTGGAAAATGCCTAGAACCCAACCACTTTTTATCACCTTTACCAACCGTCACCACTATCATTACTTGCCAGCATGAGATGATTACAACAGCTATCTAACTAGTCTCCTTGCTTCCACCTTGGTCCCGTATATTCCGTTCTTCACAGGCCACTACAATGATACTTTTATATATATATATATGAATTGACATAACCATTTTGGAGAGCATTTAGAAATATGTACTAAAGCCAGTTTGGGAAGTTTCAGTTGATATCCATTCAAGCTCACTGTTTCTTTCTTCAGCTATGTTCAGTCTTCTGGCGAACCCATCAAAGGAATTTTTAAAAAATATTTTTATTGATTTCAGAGAGGAAGAGAGAGGTAGAAACATCAGCGATGAGAGAGAATCACTGACCGGCTGCCTCCTTCATGTCCCCAACTGGGGATCCAGCCTGCAAACAGGACATGTGGCCTTGACCAGAATCTAACCTGAGGCCCTTCAGTCCACAGGCTGATGCTCTGCCTACTCAGCCAAAGCAGCTAAGGCTAGAATGAGACTTTTAACACATAAATCAGATCAAGTTATTTCTTTGCTTGCCATTCATTTCCCATATCTCTGAGGATAAAATGCAAAGTCCTTGCCAACGCCTCTAAGACCCTACATGATGGCTCTTGGCTACCTTACTGGTGTCCTCTCCTACTTCTTTCCTCCTGGCCTGCTCCACATCTGTCACATTAACCTCCTCACTGCCCTGAACACGTCAAGCACACTCCCACTGCAAGGCCTTTGCACTAGAGAAAAGCTCTTCCCCCAGATATCCACACAGCTCTCTCTGC
The DNA here is from genome assembly GCF_000327345.1 of Myotis davidii. NCBI lineage: Eukaryota > Metazoa > Chordata > Mammalia > Chiroptera > Vespertilionidae > Myotis > Myotis davidii. Next base: position 19,568 of record NW_006282378.1, read on the forward strand.
TTAAGATTTACTCTGTGTTACCTATTAGAGATGACTTCCTTGTCCTCTCAACAAAATATTGCTCTCTGAAATTTTACTCTCTATCCCCTTAGCCTGCTTTATTATTGTTTTTCCACAGGATCTAACACATTAAGGACTAAGGGAGATAAGAAGAGGAACTTTGTCTGCTTGCTCGCTACTCTATTCTCAGCAAGTAAGTGCCTGGTACATAGCAGAGCCTTAATGCATGTGTTGAATAAATGGATGAGTGTCCTGAGCAATACAAGTTGAGTAGTTATGAATGATACCCAGCATTTTCTTCTTTTTATTTGAAGAGGAAAATTGGGAGTAAAAAAGGAATGGGGTTTTCTTAGGACCTCAAGACTCCATCTTCTGTGAGATCCGTACAGTGGCAGAGCAGAATGTGAGGAAAGATTCAGCAATTCTACAGAGGCAAGAGAGAATTTATAAAGAATAGAATGCTTGAATGACATGATATTATACATAGAAAACCCCAAAGACCATCATAAAACTACTAGACTTAGTAAATGAATTCAACAATGTAGCGGGATACAAAATTAATACCCAGAAATCTATGGCCCTTTTATACACCAATAGTGAACTTACAGAAAGAGAAACAACAACAACAAAAAAATCCCATTTACCATTGCACCAAAAAAATTAAGATACCTAGGAATAAACTTAACTAAGGAGGTAAAAGGCCTGTACTCAAAAAACTATAGGACGTTGAAAAAAGAGATAAAGACATAAACAAATGGAAGAACATACCATATTCATGGATTTGTAGAATCAACATCATTAAAATGTTCATACTACCCAAAGCAATTTATAGATTCAATGCAATCCCCATTAAAATACCAAAGGCATATTTCACAGATCTAGAACAAACTCTCCAAAAATCCATCTGGAATAAAACAAGACCCCGAATAGCCACAGTAATCCTGAGAAAGAACAAAGTTGGAGGGATCACAATACCAGATATCACGCTATGTTACAAAGCCACAGTTCTCAAAATTGCCTGGTATTGGCACAAGAACAGACATATGGACCAATGGAACAGAACAGAGAACCCAGAAATAGACCCAAGACATTATATTCAATTAATATTTGACAAAGAGGCAAGAGCATACAATGGAGTCAAGACAGTCTTTTCAATAAATGGTGCGGGGAAATTTGGTCAGATACATGCAAGAAAATTAAACTATATCACCAACTTACACCATACACAAAAACAAACTCAAAATGGTTAAAGGACTTAAATGTAAGATGGGAAAGCATAAAAAATCTTAGAAGTTTCCATAGGCAAAATATCAGATATCTGTCATAGCAATATCTTTACCAATACAGCTCCTAGGGCAATGGAAACTAAGGAGAAAATAAACAAGTGGGACTACATCAAAATAAAAAGCTTCTGGCCCTAACCGGTTTGGCTCAGTGGATAGAGCGTCGGCCTGCAGACTGAAGGGTCCCAGGTTCGATTCCGGTCAAGGGCATGTACCTTGGTTTCAGGCACATC
>NW_006282378.1:21504-27718 GCF_000327345.1 Myotis davidii
ATTTTGAAGATGAGACCACTGAGCCACACCAGTCAGGCTGCATCCCTTCGTTAACTGAAGCATTATTTATAATATCCAAGACATAGAAGCAACCAAAATGCCCATCAGTACAATAGTGGATAAAGAAGATGTGGCACATATACACAATGGAATCACACAATGTAAAAAAGAATGAAATCTTACCATTTGCAACAGCATGGATGGAACTGGAGAGCATTATGCTAAATGAAATAAGCCAGTTGGAGAAAGATAAATATCACAGATCTCACTCATATGTGGGATATAATGATCAACATAAACTGATGAACAAAAATAGATCCAGAGACAAAGTAACACTGAACAGACTGTCCAACCTCAGAGAGAAGGCAGAGGAGGGGACGGTTAGAGACCAACCAAAGGACTTGTATGCATGTATATTAGCATAACCAATGGACACAGACCTGGGACATTGGGGCTTGTCCTCAGGGGTGAGAGTGGTGCGGAGGGGGGGTCAATTGGGGAAAAAGGAAACATATGTAATACTTTAAACAATAACAATTAAAAAAGAACAGAATGCTTATATATTTCAAGGAGAAAATCGGTGTCATCTCAAAGTGAGAAATGGTTGTTGCTTTAAACCAGGGGCCCTCGGGCTGTAGAAGGCCCACAAAATCATGTGGTCTGGCCCTGCCAAGGCATTAGGGATAAGTTAATTAAATGTTTGACCAAATATAGCAGGCTAATGTTTAAGTTGATCATTTTGTATGGCCCGAAAATGATGTTATAAATATCCAAATGGTCCTTGGTAGAAAAAAATGTTCCCCACCCCAGCTTTAAAACATAATAGTATTGTTACAACTTGCCTAATTTTAAAAATAGCTTGTCCAGTAGTTATTTCTTTTTCAAAGCAACTATAATTAAGGCATGTTGTGCGGAAGTGGGCATATAGCAAGAAGGGCAGTCGTTTTTCTTATGTTATTTTTGCACTCAATCATCATTTAATTTTTTCTTTGTAAAATAACCAAGTATGACATTGAAGTGTGAAATAGAGAACTTTAAATTCGAAGCTGACAAAATATGAGAACATTTTGATTCCTTTCTCACTAATATATTTTAAACAAAATTTGACAAAATTTTTGGACATCTTCAGGAGAACGTTGTACATCTGCTTTCAACTTATTCTGAAATACTTATATTAGTGTAAAAAACGTACCTGCTGTGTCTCAGTAGTTGAGCGTTGAGCAATGAACCAGGACGTTATGGTTCTATTCCTGGTCAGGGCAGACACCTCAGTTGCAGACCCGACCCCAGGGTGGAGCGAGCAGGAGGAAGCCTACCAAAGATTCTATCAATGATTCTCTCTCATCATTGATATTTCTATCTCTCTCCTTTTTCCTCTCTGAAGTCAATTAAATATATATATATATAATTTTTTTAAAGAAAAAAATGTCCCTGGGGAAGGCCCAGAAGTGCTTAGTCAAGATGGTCATTTTCTTTTGCATTATTTGGCTATGAGTAATTGGCTAGGGTTTTCTAAAACTTTTCATAATACTATTATTAGACCTCATATCTCTATTGCACTTTCCAGTTTCTATGCCCCTTCTCTCACATCCTTTTCTCTCTCTTGGTGTCACCAATCATGCTGCATGTCTTTGGGGGAAGGGGACTCTGGAAAGGAAGGTTACCCTTTTCCTATGCCCAAAACAGTGCCTGATGTGACTATACCCAACACACTGACCCAAACACCCAAAGAGCTATCTCAAATACAGTGGTGGAAAGCATAGGACCAGATCCTGGTGCTCCTTGTTTGTCATAAACACAACTTATATCATATACTGTGTTTATCCTATATAATAAAAAGGATAATATGCAAATTGTTCCCTTGACCAGGAGTTCAACCAGGGGGCAGGGCTGGCTGGTCAACTGCCCGAGACTCCTGCCCCAGCCCCAGCCAGCCCCAGCCCCAATCGCCCCCCGCAATCCCATCAGGGGGTGTGTGGCCAGCCAACCTCCCACATGCCCTCCCTAGCTGGCCCGGCCCAATCACCCCAATCCAGTCCAGCCGGCCGGAACCCACCCATGCACAAATTCGTGTACCGGGCCTCTAGTATTTTAAATAAAGAGCATTTACTCTTATAGATTCCTAGAATTATAAAGCTGAAGCCACTTACAGATACTCTCTGACCCATTAATAGTGCCTTGGGGAGTTTTGAGAAAAATACAATGCCCAGGCCCCACTCCATACCAACTGAATATGAATCTCAAGGGACAGGACCAAGGAGGCACCTCTGGTTTTAAAGCCACAAGTGATTCCAACAGGATTGAGAAAGATCTCTTGGTTAAAATAATAATAATAATAATAATAATAAAATCACAAAGCATTATATCACAGGGTGCAGCCCACCATGAGAAAGTGCACAAATATTAGATATACACTCTCCTTGGGGACCATCTTCTCCATGGGGGTATCAACTAGTCCCTCACACACTTGCCTATTGACTGCCCTACCCATTATGCACATGAACTCATAAAGCAGATGCCCTTTTTCCACCTTCTCCCTTAAACCCCAGATAGGGCTAAACAGCTATGATGAGGCTTTTTTGTGACATGGGCTGTCTGCATGGACCCTGGGCAGTATGTCCACACGATATAATACCCCAGAGTGTCTATTCCTAACAGTTCCGCAGCAAAGACTAGGAAATTCTGTTTTTATTCTCTTCCGCGCTAAGATACAATTAAAAATCTTACCACAGTAATTGGCAACATCTATTAACTTGATGAGAATTGCCGGAGGAGGCACATTTCCTCCCCCCGCCCCTTCTGCACATTATTAGTCTATAAATACACCTGGTCTCTCTCTCTTCCCTCTCTAGAACTTCCACAAAACATCCTCCCAAGCTGTCTCCTTAATGCCCTTTGCCTTTTTTTTTAATTAACTCTCAGAATTCCTCCAGCACTTCAGTCGGTACCACATGATCTTGCATCTAATTACAGGTGGCCTTGTGGCTTATCTGAGAGGCAGCCGTGGAAACCGCAGCCCTGAGAGCTCAGAGCTTAGAGTCAGCGGAGCCCGGCAGGAGCCTCAGCTCTGTTGGATGATCCTTAGTGACCTCTGCAGCCTGAGTCTGATCATCTGTGGAAAAGGAGCAATGATACCTACCTCCCAAGAGTCACACAATAAAGTTAGACCATGATATGAAAGTCCTCTATAAACTTTCAAGTGCTGGGACCACATAGCCCATAGCTTGAAGGACAGTGATCTACCAGTCAATGTTCCTTTTACTTTGCCTGGAGAACCTGAACGCTGAAGGGTCAGGAGCTGACTCAGGAGTCACGAGAAGGCCCTGGGCATTGCTGAGCAACTTTTGGGGGAGGGTATTGGTAATGACTCTCTGGTTGCAAGAAGCAGTAAGTAAGTTGAGCTAGCGTAATTATAGGGGGGGAGAGAATAATTAGGATTCAAGAGAAGAAATGCATTTAGATCTCAGAAAGGACCCTATCCTTGAATCTCACCCAATATTCACTTTCTGTCTCTTATCTTTGCTTCTCTCTTCTTTCTGGCAGAACAGTTAAAGGTATCCCAGAAAGAGTGCTCCAATTCTCAGGCCAGTTTCTCAAACCACTCCTCAAGTCTGGGGATCAAATAGTGTTGACCCAGCTTGACTTGGGATTCTAGCCCTGGTCTAATGTGCGGCATTAGGACCAAGTAGTACTGACATGGACATGGGGGTCTGTACCTATGTGTCTGTGGATCTAGGGGAGCTAGCGTTGGTAGAGGCAGGGCAATGTGACTTGGGCAGAAAGCTTTTGAACTGGATGAGATCCCTGAGTTTTTGCTGCCTTAGCGTTTTCACAGGACGATCACATTTGTCAAGCAAATCACAGCTGACTGTGTGTTTGACAGATCCAATACTGCTTGGAGGATAAATGGAGAAAACAGAGGCATAACAACGTAAAATGAAGACTTTGTTCACTTAATTGCCTAGAGATTAATTAAATGAATGAAATCTGTTTCACCATAATATAGAGCTGTTTTCAACATTTATCTTAAATATACTGCTGGGGTTATTAGTATTCTCACTTGTGTATTTATTCATCTACTCAGCCGACATTTAATAAATGCAGAGCAAGGCACAGTGCTAGGCACTAGTGTAAAACATCATTCAATAAGATCTAGAGCCTGTCTTCTTTAAGACTAGTCCAATCAAGAGTGAGAAATATTTCATGTGTACAACTGCGCCTCCTCTGAGTCTCAGTGTTTGTCTCTTTCCTCCTAGTTGTAGAATTTCCACTCAGCCAGCTTTCCTGTGGTTCTGGATGATGTCCGTTTCGTCTTTTAGTTGTATTTTTGAAGTGGTTGTTCAAGGCAGCAAACTCCGGTGTTTACCTATGCCGCCATCTTGGTTTCTCACGTATGTAATATCTGGGCTTCTGTAGTTGATCCTGGGCATTGTGTGCGGTAAAATTTCCCTCACCTTTTTTCGGTGAGTTTTCCACACCTTTTCGGTGAAAACGTCCTTTTTTCGCTCCAGCGAAACCTGCACTTCCAGATTACCCTCGTTCGGCACCAGATGTTGAGTGAGTTTCCTTCCACATCCTGCGTGGAGTAGGGTTCGGTATCTGAAAGAGGAGCACACAACAAATGAGAGAAAAAGACACGAGATAATTTGGAAATGTTTGGGGAGCCAGGCAGGCAAGTCCAACTCAAGGAGAGAGACTTCCCCAATCTGTATGTTATTAAAACTACCCAGATGATTCTTTTGGAAACTTACATTTGAGAAGCAGTACTTTATTTCAATTGGAAATTTTTATAGCTTTTGAATGCTTTCATTTGTTGAATATTTTAGGTTTCATCTGTTCAACTGTTAAATATACCAAATGGTATGTTTGGTATGAATTCATTAGAGAATATTTACATGTAGATATGCATAGGAAAAGCAACTGGAAGGATGATGGATTGATATAGATAGATAAACACTGTCTCTGTGTATGAGGTATATGGATGATCTTTGGTTCCCCAGCCCCTTCTATTTTATTTCTATCTTATTTTATTTCTTTCTCTATTTAAAGAAGGGTCTTCCCCTTTCTGAGTTCAATTCCCCTTTCTGAAAAACGGTGTGGAAACTTAGTGAACTTCAAGACCACGTAGTGTTTACCAATTCCAGCATGTCATAATTTCAAGAGTTTCATCAAAAGGTTGATGACACTTGGGACTCAACAGGGTTGAGTCACACATGTAGTCATCTGCATCTGGGAATGGCTAAACGCATGTCCCCAAACCTGAAGAGGATATATTAAACTGATTGCTGCTGCCAGGCAGCTAAAAGGCATCTTAATCTACATGCTGTTGCCTCCTACTGGCCAAGCACCTGAACAGCAGTAGGCTAATTCTCCCATTCTGACAACGGGACTCAACCAAACCCTGACCCTTTGAAGTGTATATCTCTGCCTCGCCTCAGGACAATTTGTGTTAATAAAAAGCATGGGGTCCAGGAGACGAGGAGAGAACCTAAGACCTTAGACTTTAAGACAGTGGTTCTCAACCTTCCTAATGCCGCGACCCTTTAATACAGTTCCTCATGTTGTGGTGACCCTCAACCATAAAATTATTTTCGTTGCTACTTCATAACTGTAATTTTGCTACTGCTATGAATCATAATGTAAATATCTGATATGCAGGATGTATTTTCATTGTTACAAATTGAATGTAATTAAAGCATACTGATTAATCACAAAAACAATATGTAATTATATATGTGTTTTCTGATGGTCTTAGGCGACCCCTGTGAAAGGGTCGTTCGACCTCCAAAGAGGTCGCAACCCACAGGTTGAGAGCCGCTGCTTTAAGATCTTATAACTTAGCTCCTTTAGCTAAGCTCCTCTGAACCCCAATGCCTTTCAAAATTATCTTTCGTCTCCAGACTCTTTATTAGTCTCTGGATTCATCTATGCACAGCCCCTTCTCCAGATTTCTGAACCCTTCTTGATGTTGGGATAAGAGCACCAACAATACTGTTCTGTCGGTCAGGGACTTCATACTACCCACTAGCTCACTCGCCCATTTAATAGCATGAACTGCATAGGTAACAATGGTGTTTGGAGAACCATCGTATAGGATTCTTGTATATATTACATTGTGATGCCTAGCAACTGTTTTTACTCCGGCAAAATTATTCTCTTGTATTATATATACTAGAGGCCCGGTGCACAAAAATTTGTGCACTTGGGGGGGGGG
>NW_006282378.1:28705-30475 GCF_000327345.1 Myotis davidii
CCTCAGCGCAGCAGCTCCTGCGTTGAGTGTCTGCCCCCTGGTGGTCAGGGCACATCATACCTACCAGCTAGTCAGCCAGTCGGCTGGTCTGCCAGTCACTTATCCATATATATATGTGTGTGTGTATATATATATATATATATGTAGGTATATATACATTTATTTTTGTTTTTATGAATTTCAGAGAGGAAGGGAGAGGGTGAGAGATAGAAACATCAATGATGAGAGAGAATCATTGATTGGCTGCCTCCTACATGCCCCCTCCTGGGATTGAGCCCACAACTTGGGCATGTGCCCTGACCTGGAATTGAACCTGAGACTCTCTGTCCACTGAGCCAAAACTAGGTAGGGCACAGAGTAATTTTAATGTAGGATCTGCTACTGCAAGTCATCTCACTCTTATGGGTCATAATTTCTTCAGGTATAAATTTAGAATAAAACTGCCTTCTCATGCCTATGTCATGGGTTATTGTGGGAGCAAAACTATCAATGGGTATGAAAGCAGGTTGTAACTCTAAAGGGCTATTCTAGAGCAGTGACGGCGACCCTTTTGAGCTCGGCGTGTCAGCATTTTGAAAAACCCTAACTTAACTCTGGTGCCGTGTCACATATAGAAATTTTTTGATATTTGCAACCATAGTAAAACAGACTTATATTTTTGGTATTTATTTTATATGTTTAAATGCCATTTAACAAAGAAATATCAACCAAAAAAATGAGTTCACGTGTCACCTCTGACACGTGTGTCATAGGTTCGCCATCACTGTTCTAGAGTGACTACAAAGCATACGGAGTGGCAGAGAAGGGCATAGTCCTGTGTGGGGTTTTTGCAGGTTGCATTGGGTTTGGGCATTTACCCAGATGTCTTGAGCTCAAAGCTGGTTCTAACCCAGTTTCACAAGTTCTGAAATATAAAAAGGACAGACAGAGTAGACCAGAGGAGTCCCAAGCACCCTAGGCCTTGTACCCATAGCTGTGGAATCTCCACCAATCCCAATGGACTGGAAAATTTGGCCTTGGGCAAGGTGACTTTAATGTTCCACTCCTCAGTTTCCTTGTCTGGGAAGTGGAGATAATCATAGTTCTTAGTCCAGGTGATTGTAAGTATTAAGTGAGATAATATATATTAAAATACCATAAGGACTACCTTCTAATAAGCCCTAGCAAAATTAGCTAATATATAAATATATTTTAATCCTCCATCAAGGATATGTTTTTTTCTTTTTACTTATTTTTTTAAAACTGTTTTATTGCTTAAAGTATTACAGAGTATTACATATGTCTCCTTTTTTTCCCCGCCCTTGACAATCTCCTGGCCTCCCCTACCCCCCAGTGTCTTATGTCCATTGGTTATGCTTATATGGATGCATACAAGTCCTTCGGTTGATCTCTTACCACCCCCACCCCCACCCCGCAAGCCTCCCCAGCCTTCCTGCTGTAGTTTGACAGTCTGTTCTAGGCTGCTCTGCTTCTGTATCTATTTTTGTTCATAAGTTTATAATCGTCTTTATTATCCATAAATAAGCGAGATCATGTGGTATTTTTCCTTCATAGACTGGCTTATTTCACTTAGCATAATGCTCTCCAGTTCCATCTATGCCGTTGCAAATGGTCAGAGTTCCTTCTTTTTTACAGCAGCATAGTATTCCATCATGTACCACAGTTTTCTAATCCATTCATCTACTGATGGGCACTTAGGCTGTTTCCAGATCTTAGCTATGTGAATTGTGCTGCTATGAACATATGGGTGCATATATCCTTTCTGATTGG
>NW_006282378.1:30935-34994 GCF_000327345.1 Myotis davidii
AGAAGAGAAAAGATAATGATGACAAAATCAAGTTTATCATAAAATGATTAAAAGGTTGCTCTTAGAAGACAAACATACAGGTAGTTAAAAATAGACATCAGAAAAATGCATTTTAAATATGTCATTTAGATTGACTAGGGATCCAGGTGATTCAGTGATCAATGAATGTGACTGATTAAAAAAATAGATTTGCTTCTAAGAGTGATAGCAATGGTAGCTCTGGGTTATAAAATCTGAGTATGATGTGATGATAGATTCAGAGGTGCTACATGACACTCCAGCACTTGTCGTTTGTTGATGATAGCCATTCTGACCGGTGAGAGATGATACCTCATTGTTGTTTTGATTTGCATTTCTTGGATGATTAGTAACTTCAAGCATGTTTTCATGTCTCTTGGCTTCTGAATGTCCTCTTTTGAAAAGTGTCTATTTTGAAAAGTGCCCTCTTTTGAAAAGTGCCCATTTTTTGATTGGATTGTTTATCGTCCTTTTGTTAAGTTGTATGAGTTCCCTATAAATGTTGGAGATTAAACCCTTATCGGTGATAACATTGGCAAATATGTTCTTCCATGCAGTGGGCTTTCTTGTTGTTTTGTTGATGGTTTCTTCTGCTGTACAGAAGCTTTTTATTTTGATGTAGTCCCATTTGTTTATTTTCTCTTTAGTTTCCAATGCCCTAGGAGCTGTATCGGTAATGAAATTGCTTCAGCATATTTCTGAGATTTTGTTGCCTTTGGATTCTTCTAGTATTTTTATGGTTTCCCATCATACATTTAAGTCCTTTATCCATTTTGAGTTTATTTTTGTGTTTGGTATAAGTTGGTGGTCTAGTTTCATTTTTTTGAATTTATCTGTTCAATTTTTCCAACACCATTTATTGAAGAAACTATCTTGTCTCCAATGTATGCTCTTGCCATCATATCCAGGTGTTTTCTTAGTTAGTTATCATCCATCTCTATAGCTATACAATATTCATCCAGATTAGATCCATATACAATTCTGCCAGTAGAATTATCAGGGAGATATTTGCCTAAGGTGGGTCCTTTATAATAGATATAGTCAGAAAAAAAATGTACCAAAGCTTATATTGATAGTAGAAGACCAATGTGTGGCTAACAAAGCATTAATTTCACTATCATACTTGATAATCAGAACATCATTGTGCAGTGGGTGGGAAAGATTAGCAGGTATCCAAGTTAAATTTTTCATATCTAATAAGGGAGGAGGTCTGGGGAGGCAGATATTGTTTCCACTAGGAAACCATAAGGAGGATAATAATAATATGAAAATCATTTTATGTACACTCAATCAATAACAATCAGATGATATAAAAACAAGGTTCAAGCAATATCAGTTTGCGAGCATACAGGCCATGTTGACGTCGTCTTGGGATAGCTGTCTGCCTCTGTGGTCAGCGACTTCTCATCCTTGAAGGGTCTCAGCTGTTTCTTGTCCTTGAAAAGTCTTTGATCTCCACTGCAGATGGAGATGGGTGTCAGAGATGGGAGTAGACATCCATTCAGTCATGTGCCTTTTTTAAATGAGAAATGTGAATCCATGAGCTAATTCCTTTAAGTTTAGCTGCACATGAGTTAGTTAGTAATACCTGGTAAGGTTCCCTCCAGCGAGGTTGGAGAGAGTCTTTTATTTGGTGTCTTTTCCAATACACCAAATCTCCTGGTTGTAAGCCATGATCTTTGAAATCTATCTACAAGTGCATCAGAATAGAGCTGTCCATGAATGACAAAATTTAAAAGTGGCATGGTTATAGATTTGATAAAAAAAACTTTGCTTTTCTATAAAATATAACATTCCAAGACAGCAATTTCTTGGTAAGTAATAATCCCTGTAAAATGACATAAAGAATATAAAATTTGTATACCTTTAGATTCAATTATAATTTCGGCATATAAAGAATAAATAATATGTAAGATTTTGAAATGAGGCACATGGCTTATTGCAAGCAGTGTATTCAGCATTGAAAATAATTCATAAACTCCCAATCTGTGAAACGCAAATACCGTGAGCATCACTGGCAGACGCCCCCACAGGGATCCTGAGTCGTGGCTGCCCAGTCCCTGACAGGACACATGCTACCCCCCTGAGAGTTTCCTGTTTGAACTTGGCTCTGAATCTCTGCAAGTTCCTTTCTGAGGCAGATGCCTCCACAACCCATGTGACCTGTTCCTTGCTCTTGATTGGAGCTCAAGCGCATGGTCTTTCCCGATTGGCTAATTCAAAGGGAGGGGTTGGCCTTTGCTGTTTCAAGATGGCGACCCCCAGGGGAGCAGCAAGCCATGTGGCCAACATGGCGGCTGTCTACCCTGTTTCAAAAAGATAGACAGCCAACATTATACTGCAAAAAACAGAAATCTCACCAGGTGTTCCTGGTGGCTGAACCCTGAGAGGGAGAGTGAGAAGAGACCCCAAGATTAAGAATTCTTGGCAGCTGCTGGGATGTTCTTGCAATCTCTCTCATGCTTTCAACCCCACCACACAAAAATAGGCTCCCCCAAAGTGGAACTTGCCTCCTCTTTAAACAAATTAAACAACAACAAAGAGACACAAAAACATCAACACTCTTATACAGAGCACAGAACACACTAAAAGTTTACACCAGAGAATGTCCAGCACTAAAAACTACCAAAGCAGTGTCTTTTGTCCCTGGTTAGGGAACTGCCTCTCTAGAATTTCAGTATATTCCCAATGGACTATTTAAAAAACAAACAAACAAAATGGGCTGAGGTCTTTTCTAGTTGCCTCTACCTCCCTTTGTCTGGGGGAATCTTCTATGAAGATAAACAGAGGCACACTTCCCTTGGGGAAAACTGGGTGTAGACATTTGTTAACTTCAGAATAGTTCTGAGACAGTGTCTAAAATTTTTTTATTGATTTCCATCTTACTAGAAGAAATTTTTTCTATGCTTTTCTTTAGAAGCTTCTAATTTCCAAATCAAAATATGCTTCCCATATACTCATTCAGTTTAATTTCATAGCTGGCATTTTCTAAATTCTGCATGCAGAATATTAACATAGGTACCCTAAACAAACTGCATTTTTGGCCATTTCTCAGCTAATATTTTCTAGTTAAATTTTCCCATTTCTGTAAAGTACTTGCAAGTAAAGGCTTCCTATCAGGAGTATTAAATGAGGGCTGGGGTCTTGGGAGGTTCTGTCCTTGGAGGCACAATTTCCCATGTTAATTTTTTTTTTGGATATCTGTAGTCTGAGCAAACTTTCTAGACATGTTATGCAGTGGGTCAAATGTGGCCTCAGTTTCTCAACTGGCTATCTAAAACCACAGGAAAGGTTTAGGGCCTGGGCAGACCAAGCCTTATGGTGGCCCCCTAGATGAGCCATTTAGTTAATTACAGTTGCATCTGGACTTCCCTATGGGGCTCCTGCATTTCTGACACCTCCACAAAAATTCTTAGTCATGTAAGGACACCCCAGAATTGAACTATTCTAAAAAGAAATGTTGCCCCTTTATCTTTGGAGCTGAATGAGTTCAGCTCATTTATACAGCAAAGGTTATTTTTGCTCAGACTCTCAGCAATTTCAATTGAAAAGCCAAAATCAAAAACCAGCCACCCATTTTTTTTTCCTCCTGTCCCACCTTAGCCTGGGTTCTATCAACCCTTAACCTGGGGTTCTATCAACCCTGGTTCCACCTCGAGGATTTTAAAACACAGCTCAAATAAAGTCAGACCCTCTACCAAAGGAAGGGAAGGTCCTGGATCCAAGAGACAACCCACCCAAGTTCACCTGGTACGGCAGGGAGCTGGCGGGGCTCAATGGGCCCCTTTCTGGATGCTAGCACCGAGTCCCAGTCCGCAAGGTGGTCCTGGGTGAGCTTCTTTGGAATCCTGCCACAACTACACCAAATAATGTTAACGTAAAAAACCATTGAAACCTGTAAAGAATTTTTTGTGAGCTTATTTGAGCCAAACTATCAACATACGCCGGGAAGCAGAACCTCAATGAATTGAGATAGTGCTCCGGAGAATGGCGGGGGTACATTTGTATTTATACATTTGCAATAAAAGGAGGGGAATAGGT
>NW_006282378.1:37199-38561 GCF_000327345.1 Myotis davidii
ACTTTAGGTCTCTGAGTTTGCAAGACTGCCATGCAGGCCTTCCCTGAGCTTGTCAGGTCAGCATGTGGCCCCTTTCATCCACACATCACAGAATTTATCCTCTTTTTCAATTAGACCAGTCAGCAATATATTTTGTTTTTTTGTTTGTTTGTTTTTTTAAAAAAATATATTTTATTGATTTTTTACAGAGAGGAAGGGAGAGTGAGAGAGTTAGAAACATCGATGAGAGAGAAACATCGATCAGCTGCCTCTTGCACACCTCCTACTGGGGATGTGCCCACAACCAAGGTACATGCTCTTGACCGGAATCGAACCTGGGACCTTTCAGTCCGCAGGCCAACACTCTATCCACTGAACCAAACCAGTTATGGCAGCAATATATTTTGAATTCCTAATTTTTTCAGAGAAAACACCAGATTTTATTAAAAATAAATTTCTCTACTTTAGGCATTTAGTTACTACCACAACTATAATTTCTCCCAATTTAATTTAACTAAAACTTTAAACTCTCAGCTGGCAAGTTAAATATTTAGCATTTCTTTAGATTAATAACACTTTAAAAATTTTAAGAATAAACTTTAAAAATGCAAGACACAATCAATAGATTTAATTCTGTCCTCTAGATTTTTCATGAGGCAAATTTAGATTTTTAAAATATTTTTATAATTTGATTTAGTAAACTTTAGTTTTCAGTTTCAAGAGGCTCTGGAAAACCATATTTGAGACTTGCAAAGCAGGTTCAGGCCTACCTGATCCTTTCAGATGTAAATTGACCACATTCTTTCTTTAAGAATTTGCTGGAGGTGGGAAGCAGCCCCTTTCTCCATTAGAAAGGCGTTGCTGGCTTTTTTAATTAACAGAGGGCCAGTTTTTTACCGGGCTAGTTAGATTTTTATAATTAACATATTTTAATAATTCTCGAGATTCAAATCCAATTATTATTTTAGGCATTTACTTTGGCAAATTTTTGTAACAGAGACAATTTTATTGAATTTCTTTGAGGCTTTAAGATTAACTTTGGAACAGGCTTCATTAACATTTCAAAAATCACTTTATTATGGAAAAATACCAATCTTGTTGCTAGAACCAGCCTGCATTTCTTCCCTGGGTCAAATTCGCCATCTTTCTGAGGAAATAATCAGTCTTGGGTTTTATTTTGTACCGTCACAAAGAGAGATTTAAGCTTAGCTTAAGACTTTATTAAAATCCAAAATCGGACTGTGTGCACATTTTGTCCCAAGCTAGTTTCTCTCTTTATGAGCACAGAAATCCCATATGAATCTCTAAATTTTGTAAAACTTTTCAATTACAAGAAGGAGACTTTAAATTAGAATACTTGGAGAGGGGGCTCCATATTGAATA
>NW_006282378.1:38736-42379 GCF_000327345.1 Myotis davidii
CTCCTATAAGGTCAGACAGCTAAGTTTATCTTCCTCATTATTCAAGCAAGCTAAAGCAGGCTAGAAAGCAAAGTTATTATTTTTTTTAGAATAAGAGGCCGTCTAAAGAATAGCAGAGAATTCCAAACAGTAGTTTTACAGAATAGGGGTTTTCCTTCACACCACAAGGGAAAACAGTTTGGAGGCAAATTTTTTCCCTGCTGCTGACCTTTTTTTCAAGTTCTGAGTAACTTTTTGGCAAACATTCAAGATCTAATGTACCTTCTTCAAGAAACCAAGGGTTATGTTCTATAATAACATGCAAAAATTATAAGAGATTACCTTCTGAAACTTTAATTTCTTAGGATGCAAACCAAAAGCCTTCAATAAAGTTTCTTACTTTTTTAAAGCCGAATCCTGCCCCATTAGCCTGGCTAAAGAAAACGCTCCCACCCTATATACAGATAGCGAATTCTGCAGCTGAATGTGGGCTTTTGTGTGCTGTGAAATATTTCCCCACCTATACAGTGAATCCTTTCCCACCTTTCTAGTGAATCTTCATTTTTATCACTCTAGGCCAAGTCTTCTCTTCCAGATTTCCTGTTATGTAAATGTTTGTTCCCCCCACGTCCCGTGTGGTTCAGGGTTCAGGATCTGGAAGAGGTCCACATGCAAATGAAAGAGACAAGAGAAGAAATAATAATTTGGAAATATTGGGGGGCCAGACGGGCAAGTCCAACTCAAGGGGAAGGACTTCCACTGGTGCTCAGGCTGCACCAACCTTTTATTGGTTTGGGATACACCCATAGCCCTTAGGCAGGCAATTTCCAGTAACAGGCAAACTAGCCCCTTAGCAAGGATTTACATAATAGTAAATGGGGAAGTTGATTCAGCTACCATTGTCTGGACTAACAGTGGGTGCATAGCTCTGACCTTTGCCAGGGCTTCAAGGATCACCAGCCTTCCAGGTTCCTTGTCCACACTCCTCTGATAGAAAAAATAATGGATGACTTCCCACATGCAAGTACCCAGAATACTTTTTAAAAAGGACATATAGGCATGAGTGGGGGGGTGGGGGTGTCTGGGAGGTAATGGGGGGATAAGGACACATGTGTAATACCTTAATCAATAAAAAAATTTTTTTTTTTATAAAAAGGACATATAGGCCCCTGGCCAGCTTGGCTCGGTGGATAGAGCGTCGGCCTGGGGACTGGAGGGTTCCAGGGCTGAGGGGCTCCACCTGAGACCTGTCCTATAGGAACAGAAAGTGAGCTACGGCCCTAACCGGTTTGGCTCAGTGGACAGAGCGTCAGCCTGCGGACTCAAGGGTCCCAGGTTCGATTCCAGTCAAGAGCATGTAACTTGGTTGTGGGCACATCCCCAGTAGGGAGTGTGCAGGAGGCGGCTGATCGATGTTTCTAACTCTCCATCCCTCTCCCTTCCTCTCTGTAAACAATAAATAAAATATTTATTTTTTAAAAAAGGACATATAGGATCTGACTGCCTCCCATTTACCTGCCTTTTATTTTGAATAATAATAACTCAACCTTGAATGACATCTAAGGCTATGGTCTTGCCCCATCCCCAGTGGTCCACTCTGTTCAGCAAGACATATGCTGACACTGAGACTTCCTAGGAATGAGCCTTCCTAGCACTGTGGGACTCCATTATCCAACCAAAGTTTGGTCATCAGTGCATCCTTTGGGTTGATTTATGACCAAAAGGGGGATGTGTGGGAGAGAAAGGGCCATATGCTGACCTGACTAACTCAGGAAGGCCTGCATGACAACCTTCAAGAGACCTCAGATAACTACAAAGCGTTACCAGGACACCACCACCCCCCTCCCCTGTTTGGCTCGGTCTGCCCATCGCTGTGTCCAATAATGAAGGCAGGGTTGAATTATATTAGGTATTTATTGAGAAGGCTGCCAGGTGGAGTTGCTAGGAACATCCACAAACAGAAACAGAAATCCAGGATGCGGCCCAAAAGGTTACCTATAATTGTGCACTGGTTAGACGGAAAAGAGAACATGGGATGTGGCTCATCCAAGAAGACAGGGCGCTTACAAGCATCAAACCCTGCCTCCCAGCAAGGTACAAGGGACAGGATTATAAAGGGGAAGGGGCTGGGGTGAGACATGCAGGCCTGGGGGTCCACACATGTCAGTTATTATAGTCATCAGGTGATGAGATGATGCTTTTATACCTGGTGGGTTGGCCTGACTATGCTTGTCGGTTTTGCTTGCTGCCTTCACAGATGAGTCACCTCTTCAATTGCTTTACACAGGCCTTGAAAAGGAAACTTTAAGAAAAACTTAAACCCCTATTCACATGAGTGTCTGTGTTCTAAGATTTAAAATAATATGATTACTTTTGAGATTAATTTAGCTGCTCTATCTATCCTATATAATAAAATGTTAATATGCAAATTGTCCCCTCAGGCGGGAGCTCAACCAACCAGGAACTCAACCGGGAGCTCAATTGCTCGCTATGACGTGCGCTGACCACCAAAGGGCGGCACAGAACAAAGAGAGGTCCCGGCCGGCAGTCACTAGGAGCCCTACCCATGCATGAATTTTGTGCATTAGGCCTCTAGTTAGATTATAAGTCCATCCTATCAAAAGGATGAACTAAAATTAAAACTGCCATTGTGGTCTCAGATGTAAAGAAGAGAAAACTATGGGACTTCCTGTTTCTCAAGGCCCCACCCATACGCTAGAGTGAAAGGAAGTCCTTTCTTCTAACTGCAGGCTCGCACTGAAAACCTTTCTGGCTGCAGCGTTCAGGAAGCTCTGGAGAGAAGATGTACTCCGAAGGGTTGAAGTGGTGTCTGGCTCTACAGCTTCTACTGCCTTATTGCTTCATGGAGACCAGCATCCAAGGTATTTTCCACAGATTGTCTGCCTATAATTGCGCACTGGTTGGATGGAAAAGAGGACATGGGATGTGACTCAACCTGAGTTCCATCTCTTTTCCCCAGGGGACATGGCAAAAATAGGACCCTAAGAAAGCAGGCCCCTCTTAGTCCCATGGTTTGTGGCCTGTGAGGTAGTTTTCAAGTTTTGAGTAAAAGGAAGCGTTGACAGCAGTGAGAGGGAACAAGCTGGTGGTTAGATAGGTGGGGTCAGACCGGACCTGCACAGTGTTCAGCGACCTTGGTACTTGAGTTCTGGCTAGGAAAGGATTCAGAGCCAAGACTCAAATTATAAGAGGGCATTTATTTAGAAAATCACAGAGGTAGGGGAAGTAGTTTGTAGAAGAAATGGGCTTAGGAAACATGATAAAGAGGTAAATGAAGAGATGAAGGGCCCTCGGAGCTTGGGAGTCAGGAAAGTAATGCCTGGGAGGAGGAGAGAGGGAAGGGAAAGGTGAGGGTGTACTTGGAGGAGAGGGCACTGGGTTCTCCATCCTAAGGGTTTTAAGGGTAGAGATTTTGGGGGAGGTTCCAGGGGAAGATTTCTCCCCTCCCCCTATTTATTTATTTATTTATTTATTTATCTTTATTGTTCAGATTATTACAGATGTCCCTCTTTTCCGACCCCATAGCTCCCCTCCACCTGGTTCCCACCCCACCCCAGGCCCTCACCACCCCGAGTCCATAGGTACTGCATACATGCATATAAGATCTTTGTTCAATCTCTTCCTGCTCCCTCCCCCCCCCCCT
>NW_006282378.1:43089-45603 GCF_000327345.1 Myotis davidii
AGAAAGAAGAAAAAGAGAGAGAGGGAGAGAGAAACATCAATTAAGAGAGCGAATCATTGATCAGCTACCTCCTGCACACCTCCTACTGGGGATGTGCCCACAACCAAGGTAAATGCTCTTGACCAGAATCAAACCTGGGACCCTTCAGTCCACAGGCTGATGCTCTATCCACTGAGCCAAACCGGTTAGGGCTCTATTGATTTTAGAGAGAGTGGAAGAGAGAGGAAAAGAGAGGGAGAGAGGCAGAGAGAAACACGGATATGGGAGAGACACAAAGATTGGTTGCCTCCCTCACGCACCCTGACGAGGGCTGGGGATTGAGCCTTCAACCCAGATATGTGTCCTAGACAGAGAATTGAACCAAGACCCTCTGGTGTGTGGGCCAAAGCTCTAACCACTTAGCTTTGCTAGCCAGGGTTCTTCTTTAAATAATATTAAAAACAAACAATCAAAAGCTCTCTTTACTTTTCATGCCCCTTTACATAATGCCCTACCATTTTCCTTCCCATTCACACTAATATGTTTTAAAAGAGTTGTTCAGGCCTTGACCAGTGGTAATCTGACTTATTGAATTCATTTGACTTCCCATCTCAGGAAATGGTGCTCTGTTTATCTCGTCACTCATGACACAAATCTTCAGTCTTGAGATCTACTGCCAAATAACTTCCCAAAAAAGTTTGTAGAAGTTTGTGAGGCGAACGTGATAACCACTACACTACGGAAACCGCTAGTTTGTAGAAGTTTGTAAATAATTGATCTTATCAGAGAGCCTCAATTTCATATCAATATTTTAAACATGTACCTCTTTCCATATTAGAAGTTTTACTAGAGATCATGTGACTTGTTTTTAGAGTAGTCAGAACTTCCTCTTTAGAACATCTTTCTTTTTCCTGAATAGACTCTTTTGCATAAAATTATGAATTCCTTTAATCTAATCCCCCTCCCCATTTAAATTTTGCTTTTTTGATGAACAAGAATCATGGATAAGCACAGCAAATATCTGATTTATTTTAAATTGTAAACTACAAGTAAGTAAACACAGTTACTTTATACTAAGCATCCAGACACATACCCAACTACTTCCTCCTATTAGAATTAAATCAAAATAGTAGCTTTCCTTCAAGTTGTTTCTCCTACCTTTTATTTTATTTCTTATTTTTTTAAAATGTACCTTCGCCCTGACCAGTTTGGCTCAGTGGATAGAGTGTCGGCCTGCGGACTCAAGGGTCCCAGGTTCGATTCTGATCAAGGGCATGTACCTTGGTTGCGGGAACATCCCCAGTGGGGGGTGTGCAGGAGGCAGCTGATGGATGTTTCTCTCTCATTGATGTTTCTAGCTCTCTATCCCTCTCCCTTCCTCTCTGTAAAAAATCAATAAAATATATTTTTAAAAAATGTATCTTCATTGTTGAAAGTATTGCAGATATCCCCTCCATTCCTCCACTGACCCCTTCTAGACTACACCTGCCCCTTGCCCCAGGTCTTCACCACACCATTGTCTGTGTCCATGGGTGATGCATATATCTCCTACCTTTTAAAATAAGGAATTGGTAGGAAGGCAAATTAACATTTTGTCAATTTACTTTAAAAATTGAAAAATACATAAATATACTCTACATGAGTAAATATCAAGCTCTCTGAATTTAGAAGACAATCCTCCATTAGCTGACTAAACTAACACCTTGATGCCCCAAATTGTATTACAATGTATCTGCATTAATTTTGCAATCGCTATTAGTAAAATTAATCCATCTTTCTTCTTCAATTTGTGAATGGATTATAGAATTCTTTTAGAAAACTAGAATGCCTTTTTTTTCCTTCTTTTATGGTCAATCAACCCTCATTTCTAGTGTTTCTATCTTCAGGTTTATGTTGCTTTTCCACGCCACTCATTCATTAGAACCATGCAGGGTGGTGGCGTGTGGGCAGTGAGGAAAGGAGGAGGCAGGGAGGCTGGGAACCTGATCAGCCCCGATTGCCAGCCAGGCCTAGGGACCTCACACATGCATGAATTTCATGCACCAGGCCTCTAGTGTGTGTGTGGGGGGGGGGGTATATCCTATCTAATAATAGAGAAACATGGTAATTAATGGTAACTTCGCTACCCTTCCCATTGGCTAATCAGGGTGATATGCAAATTAACTGCCAACTAAGATGGCGGTTAATTTGCATATGTAGGCACAATGCTGGGGTGCAAAAGGGAAAGGACGGAAGAAGCCCCCTGCTACGGATGGTGATCAGAAACCCAGCGGGAACTAAGAGCTGGGGGGCCTTTGCTATCCCGGCCAGTGATAGCGGGAAGCAGGGGTGGAGCCGGCAATGGGAGCTGGGCAGGGGTGGAGCCGGCAGTCCAGGGAGCTAGGGGTTCCTTGCCCAGACCTAAAGCCTTGGCCAAAGACATTAGGCCTGGGTAGAGGTGGAGCCTGCAATCGGGGAGCTGGGGGTCCCCTGCACAGACCTAACGCCTTGGCTAGAGGCATTAGGTCTAGGCATGGGTGGAGTCAGTGATCCTGG
>NW_006282378.1:46740-52427 GCF_000327345.1 Myotis davidii
GCGAGGCCTGGGGAAGGGGCCGATCCTGCGATTGGAGATTGATGGGGGTCAACGCCTGAGGGCTCCCAGTATGTGAGAAAGGGCAGGCTGGGCTGAGGGACACTCCTCCCCACCCCCCACCCCCAGTGCATGAATTTCATGCACCGGGCCCCTAATATATATATGATGTTGAGCAATATGATTCTGGTTTTGTGTGACAGTATATGAGATCAGAGTAACATAAGTCTTATTCCCCCTTTCCTCTACCATTAGCTTTTTTCTACTGTTCTTTTTCAACCTATACAGTCATGTGCTACATATTGAGATGTGTCATTAGGCAACTTCATCATTGTGTGAACATCATGGAGTGCACTTACACAAATCTAGATGGCATAGACTATTGCTCCTAGGCCACAAACCTATACAGCATGTTACTGTACTGAAACATACCTAAATATAAAAAAGGTAGAGTAAAAATATGGTATAAAAGATAGAAAATGGTACACCTGTCTAGGGCACTTGCCACGAATGAAGCTTGCAGGACTGCAAGCTGCTCTGGGTGAGTCAGTGAGTGAGTGGTAAAGTGAATGTGAACACCTAAGACATTACTGCATACTACTGTAGACTTTATAAAAACTGTACCATTAGGCTACACTAAATTTATAAAACAACATGAGATTCAATTAAGCACAAAATCATATGATGTGATCAATATATATCATATGAGGCTGTTGCAAGTATAACATAGCATATTGTTTTACAGGAAACTTTTTTTGTTAATCCTCACCTGAGGATATCTTTCCATTGATTTTTTAGAGACAGTGGAAGGGAAACAGAGAGAGAGAAACAGTGATGTGAGATAAACACATGGATTGATTGCCTTCACACACAACCTGACCAGGGCCAGGGATTGAGCCTGCAACCAAGGTACATGCCGTTGACTGGAGTCAAACCCAGGACACTTTAGTTCACAAGCTGACACTCTTTTCACTGAGCCAAACCAGCTAGGGCTACAGGAGATTTTTTATAAGTAGAGAGAGTACATGATAAAATAATGATAAAAATATGGTATAATAATACATAAACAAGTAATCTTCACTTATTATTATTATCAAGAATTATGTACTGTATATAATTGTACGTGCTATACTTTCATACACCTGGCAGAGCAGTAGGCATGTTTACATCAGCATCACCTCAAACATGTGAGTAATGGGTTATACTACAACATTTAGATGGCTATGTCTCACTAGTCGATAGAAATTTTTCCCATTATAATCTTACTAGAGGCCCAGTGCACAAAAATTCATGCACAGGTAGGGTCCTTAGCAGCTGCCAGTTGCTGGCCAGGGCCTTCCTTTGTTCTGCGTCACCCCCTGGTCATCAGCACACATCACAGCAATCGGTTGAGCTCCCAGTCAGTTGAACTCCTGCCTGAGGGGACAATTTGCATATTAGGCTTTTATATATATAGATGGGACCACTGCTGTATATGCAGTCCATCATTGACTGAAGTCAATGAATGTATATGGTGTACAGTATTTAGTTCTCCCCACCTACAAAAAGAGTTAACAGACCTCCTTTTACCTTGCATCTTGTAGGTATCATTTTTTCTTTCTCCAATTTAACCAAACCTGAGTTTTTACAGCTGAGGCTTATACAATTTGGGGTACCTTCATGAAAGAAATAACAAAACTGTATGTACAAATAAGAATAAAAATAAATGTAGTTAGAATAAGAAAAGAAATCCCAGTGTATCACAAGCTTTAAAAAGCTTGCAAAGACTACCAGCATCACTAAAGCCAGAAAAATAGCATAAAATTTTTGCTACTGAAATGTGTTCATGCTTTTATTATACTTTGCCACTGATTAGCTCTGTCTCCCATCCATTTTAAACCTTGTTTCTCTCCACACCTACTGCTGGGAAGCTAATCAAACCAGTAGGGAACACAAGCCCAGAGAGGAGATGGCTTGTCATTATTTTATTTGAAAAATCTACTGGGCCAACTTCAGTGTCCTTTTTCTTTATCGTCTGAGTTAGAACTGGATGGATGATAAGCAACATTTCCTGTCCCCAAGCCCACTTCCCAATCTCCAGCTTTCACTGAATTCCTGATCAGGGGTCCAGGCCCTGTGATAAAGACTATAGTCATGGCTGCAAGCAGAAATTCCTTCCTTCCCTTACCTACCAGCCCAGGCATCTCTGCCTTCTCTAAGTTGGGTCTCACTCTGTCTCATTGGCAGGTCAATCAGCAGATCCAAAATTCGTGCTCTCTGGCAGCAATGTGAGTCTTCAAAGCTCCAATTTGCCTGAGAACTACAAACGTCTTGATTGGTTTTACTCTCCCGACCTGAAAATTTTAGAATGGGAGACCCACCAGCCTAATCCTCACTACTTCGATACCAAGTTTAAGCGCAGGGTCAAACTTGGTGAAAATGGTACACTTCACATCTGTAATGTCCAGAAAGAAGACAGCAGCACCTACATCCTGAAGGTGTTGTTGAAGTCTGGGTTTGAAGAGGAAAGGAGAATCCCACTGAAAGTGTTTGGTGAGTTTGGGGAACCCAAGGGCAAGTCCCCATTCTGGGCCCCTGGATGGGCCAGTGGGAGGCTTCCTGGTACCATGGGGGCTCTTGGGACGAGGAGAGAAAAACCTCGGCACAGGCTTAATTTATTTCTCCTGAAGCAATGCTACTTGGGAGGGAGCCTGGGCCAGCAGAGCCCAAATTGATAGCCTTGAGACATTTAAAAACCTCTTCTGATGTTAATGAGTCTAAGATTTGAAGAGAAGAAAAACAATAGAGGTGGTTTCCTCTCTATTCTCTTTATGTTCTCCTGAGATCAGTTCTGAGCTCATCTTTTTTTTTTTAAATTTAGTTTTATTGCTTAAAGTATTACAAAGAGTCTTACCTATGTCTCCTTTTTTTCCCCCGCCCTTGATAATCTCCTGGCCTCCCCTACCCCCCAGTGTCTTATGTCCATTGGTTATGCTTATATGCATCCATGCAAGTCCTTCCGTTGATCTCTTACTCCCCCGCCTCGCCCCCCCGCAACTCCCGCTCCTCAACCCTCCCCGGCTTTCCCCTGGTAGTTTGACAGTCTGTTTGTGGCAGCTCTGCCTCTGTATCTATTTTTGTTCATAAGTTTATAATGGTCTTTATTATCCATAAATGAGATGTGGCTTCACCAGTCTGCATTCCCACCAGCAGTGCACGAGTGTTCCCTTTTCTCTGCATCCTCTCCAGCACTTGTCATTTGTTGATTTATTGATGATAGCCATTCTGACAGGTGTGAGATGATACCTCATTGTTGTTAATATATTTGAACAAAGACTTTATCAGACTTAAGGAAAAAGATAGAAGAGATAAAGGATGGAGCAGGATATTAAGGAGAGTTTTTAATCTTTCTGAATGTATGGGCCAACAACTTCTCCTCACAGATCCAGCTTAACCAGTATACATGGAATAAGGATTAGGACATTATACATGGAATCAGACATTCCTAGGTTAAAAACTCTGGCCACTTACTAATTATGTGACCTTGGAAAAAGATTTTAATATTGCTGTGCCCATATTAGGTAAATTTCTTTTGATGGTATTAATGTAAAAAAAAAACCATTCAAACCTGTAAAGAATTTTTGTGAGTTTATTTGAGCCAAATTGTCGACATTTGCTGGGAAGCAGAATCTCAAGGTATTGAGATAATAATCCAGAGAATGGCAGGGTTTTTTTTGAAATATATTTCTTTGAGTTTTTACAGAGAGGAAAGAAGAGAGACAGAGAGTTAGAAACATTGATGAGAGAGAAACATCGACCAGCTGCCTCCTGCACACTCCCCACTGGGGATGTGCCCACAACCAAGGTACATGCCCTTGACCGGAATCGAACCTGGGACCTTTCAGTCTGCAGACCGATGCTCTAGCCACTGAGCCAAACCGGTTTCGGCAAGGGAATGGCACTTTTTCACCTTGTTTTATACATTACAATCAAAGGAGGAGACATAAGTGGGTCACATGAAATCCATTGATGGTAGATTAGGGGGTGGGAGAAAGCACAGCGGGGAAGCCTCTGGGATTGGATAAAAAGTAAAATGATACACATGCTTCTTTTACTTAGGTGGGTGCAGGATAGTTAACAGCCAGCAATTAACTCAATGACAATGAGGGGATTTGTGATCTCCGCAGGGTGGTGCCTGGGCTTTGAGGGGTCTAGAAAAGGGAAATTACGTTGACATTCCAAGGATATGTTATCGTAGATGCAAAAGACAATAGACTCACTCAGTTATGGTAAATATTGACCTTTCTCAGAATGTGATGACCCACCATACATTGCTTTTATTTTTTTAAAATATATTTTATTGATTTTTTACAGAGAGGAAGGGAGAGAGATAGAGAGCTAGAAACATCGATGAGAGAGAGACATCGATCAGCTGCCTCCTGCACATCTCCCACTGGGGATGTGCCCGCAACCCAGGTACACGCCCTTGACCGGAATCGAACCCGGGACCCTCCAGTCCGCAGGCCGACGCTCTATCCACTGAGCCAAACCGGTTTCGGCCATACATTGCTTTTAGTTAACGTTTTAATTTCAGACCATCCTTTGTGGTTCCTTTAGGTCTTTGAGTTTGCGAAACCCCCATACAGCTAGTCAGGTTAGCATGTGGCCTTTTTTTCATACACAATGACAAGTAAGAGAAACCAATTTGATGTACCTTTAGCAAAAAAATGAGAAATTATTTAAGAAACAAGGATTATTTAAATTAATTGAAGGACTTTGGAAGATTCAAGAAGGGCGGAAGGGGACGAAGACTGAGAACCAAGGCCAGTTCAGACTCCCCAGCCGCCGGAATCTGTGGACTAGGCCTGTGGTTTCCTGCCATTTACATGACTTACCTCTCAAAGTCTAGACTTTTATCTTTCAGTTTCAATCCCAAGGGAGAAAAACTGGCTGTGCTGGGGAAGATGTAGCAGCCTCTTCTCCAAACCACCCCTTTGCCGTTGGACTTGTCTGGGGCCAGCAGCTCCCTGACCTGACAGGCCCAGGAACTCGGCGTAGCCTACTACCATGGGCTCTGTGTTAAACCAGCAGTTTCCAGAATAAGCTACACATGGAGGGCTTTTGGAGCATGGAGGAGGGTGAGGCAGTGGAGTGCATCTTTAAGAAGTCCACCAAAGGCTCTGGCCAGTGTGACTCGGCTGGTTGGAGTGTCATCCTGTACACCATATGGTGGCAGGTTCGATTCCCCATCAGGGCATGTACCTAAGTTAGGGGTCGGGTGCATATGTGAGGCAACTAGTTGATGTTCTTCTCTCACATCAATGTTTCTCTTCCTCTTCCTCTCTCTAAAAAATATATATATTTTTAAATAATAAAAAAGGATGCCCACCAACTACCTGGAATCTGAGTCACCAGCTCCGGTGGGGTGTCCTGCATTGGGAGTGAGAGGAGGCCAAGAGGGCAGAACATGCAGAAGTGCAGGTCAAAGGGACAGGTGCTCCAACTGTGGAGGTCTAGACCGTCATGCCAAGGAATGCAAGCTGCCACCCCAGGCTACAATGGGCCACTTCTGCCAGCGCATCGGCCATATGGTGACCTCCTGTCCACGGAAGGCCCAGCAGGGCCCGCCTACTTACAGGAGGAAGAGAAGGAGATCCGTAACTCTGATCTGTTCCAAGGCCCAGAACTGAGCCACAGTGTGTGTGTGTGTG
>NW_006282378.1:52464-56811 GCF_000327345.1 Myotis davidii
TGCCTTTGGTTCAGGAAGTGTCAAAGTGCAAGTGGAATGGAGAAAGTGGAAAGAGGGTGGGCAGGGGGCAGCTGGCACTGCTTGTATCTCAGCCTGGAGTCCACAGCATCACCCCCTCTTCCCTCTTGGAGGGTGAGCAGGGAAGGGGGAGGCAAAGGAACTCCAACCACGCTCTATCCAAATGCATGTGAGGGCTTTGGGGGACATCCCTCCCTGTGCTCTGTCTGAGTCTTCAGCCCCAGAAGCCCCAGCATTGAGAGTGACCTGGGTAGGGAAGTAGTTTTTCTTTTAAAGAAGGATATGTAATCATGCTATTTCTTGTGCCAGAGTGAAAACAGATTAAGCAGGAGACCAGGCTGATAGACCCACCCACAAAACACTCCATCCTGTGGGAGGGCAGCCCAGGTAAGGCAGGGTTTTCCTTTCTCTTCATAACCCACTCTTGGGATAGGGTTCTGAGAACTGTCCCAGGCAATGGGTTGTGATGATGGGCAAAAGGGGTGGTTGGGAAGCCAGTTGTGGACCAGCTACTCCTAAGCTCACTCCCATCCCCATTCTGGGCCAATACAACTTTATTTATTTGGTCCTGGTGTCCCACTTTTCCAGGTTGCCCACTGCACATGCTGTGGTGGGTGACCTATCTCATGCACTTTAACTTTTTTTTTGTTACTTTTTAAACTTTCAGGTGTTTTTTGTTTTGTTTTGTGTGAGAGAGAGAGAGAGAGAGAGAGAGAGAGAGAGAGAGAGAGAGAAACATTGATGTGAGAGAGAAACATTGATTGGACTCCCTCCTACATGTGCCTCCATTGGGAATCCAACCAATGCATGGGACCACACTCAACCAATTGAGCCACACTGGCCAGGGCCACGTTCAGGTTTCTTCTCCAATATTTATTTATTTATTCTCACCTCGGGACATTTTTTCCAATGATTTTTAGTGAGTGGAAAGGAGAGAGAGAGAGAGAAAGAGAAAGAGAGAGACTGATGTGAGAGAGACACATCGATTGGTTGTCTCCCACATGCACCTTGATGGTGGTGGGGATCAAACCTCCAACCCAAGTACGTGCCTTTGACTGGGTATCTAACCCAAGACCCTTTGGTGTTGTGGGCTGATGTTCTAACCACTGAGAAACACAGGCCAGGGCTTAATTTTTTTTTAAGCAAAGTAAGCTTCCTTTATTTTATTATTTTTTAATTTTTTAAATATATTTTTATTGATTTCAGAGAGAAAGGGAGAGGGAGAGAGAGAGATAGAAACATCAATGATGAGAGAGAATCGCTGACTGGCTGCCTCCTGCACACCCCTTACTGGGAAT
Organism: Myotis davidii; assembly: GCF_000327345.1. Classification (NCBI taxonomy): domain Eukaryota; kingdom Metazoa; phylum Chordata; class Mammalia; order Chiroptera; family Vespertilionidae; genus Myotis; species Myotis davidii. Next base: position 53,781 of record NW_006282378.1, read on the forward strand.
GGAACCCGCAATCCGGGCATATGCCCTTGACTGACATCAAACCTGGGACCCTCCAGTCCACAGGCCAGCACTCTACCACTGAGCCAAACCAGCCAGGGATTAAATTTTATTTTTTTATTACAGTTTGCATTCAACACTTCCTTGTGTTAATTTCAGGTACAGCCCAGCAGATAGATATTTATATAGGTTAATAAGTGATGTTCCCTCTGATAACTCAAGTGCCCACCTGGCACCATATATAATTATTAACTATATTTCCTATGTTGTAACTACCAATTAGTACTTTTTAATCCATCACTTATTGTCCCCATCCCCAACATCCCTCCCTTCTAGTGTCTATCAGTTTCTTCTCTGTATCTATAGGTGTGTTTCTATTTCATTTACTAATTTATTTTGTTCTTTAGATTCCACATATGTGATATCATATGTTATTTGTCTTTCTCTGACTGATTTATTTCACTGAGCATACTACCCTCTAGATCAGTGATGGCGAACCTATGACACACGTGTCAGAGGTGACACGCAAACTCATTTTTTTTGGTTGATTTTTCTTTGTTAAATGGCATTTAAATATATAAAATAAATATCAAAAATATAAGTCTGTTTTACTATGGCTGCAAAGATCAAAAAATTTCTGTATGTGACACGGCACCAGAGTTAAGTTAGGGTTTTTCAAAATGCTGACACACTGAGCTCAAAAGGTTCACCATCACTGCTCTAAATCTATCCATGCTGTCACAAATGGTAAGATTTCATTCCATTTTATGGCCGAATAATATTCCATCATGTATCACAAATTTTTTATCCACTCATCTATTGATAGACACCTGAGTTGCTTCCATAACTTGGCTATTATAAATGATAATGCAATAAACATAGGAGTGGATATATTCTTTCAAGTTAGTGTTTTGGGTTTCTTTGGATGTATATCTAGAAGTGGAATTGCTGGGCCATAGTTCCATTTGTAATTTTTTGAGGAATCTCCGTACTGTTTTCTATAGTGGTTGCATTGGTCTGCATTCCTACCAATAGTGCATGAGGAGATGAGTGGATTAGAAAACTGTGGTACATACTTCTATTTTTAACTTTTAGAGAAATCTCCATACTGTTTTGCATAGTGGCTTCATCAATTTGCAATCCCATCAACAATGCATGAGGGTTCTCTTCACTCCAGATCCTCACCAACACTTGTTGTTTGTTGATATTTGATGATAGCTTTTCTGACAGGTGTAAGGTGGTATGTCATTGTGGTTTTGATTTGTATTTCTCCGATGATTAGTGATGTTGAGCATCTTTTCATATGTCTATTGGAAATCTGTATATCCTTTTTGGAGAAGTGTCTATTCAGATCTTCTGCCCATGTTTTAATTAGATAGATTTTCTGGTGTTGAGTTGTATGAGTTCTTTATAACTTTTAGATATTTACCCATTATCAGATGTACCATGGGTGAATACCTCCTCCCGTTCAGTAAGTTGTCTTATCATTTTGTTGATAGTTTTCCTTGCTGTGAAAAACTTGTTAGTTTGATGTAGTCCCACTTGTTAATTTTTTAATGTTGTTCCCCTTATCTGAGGAGATATGTCAGAAAAAAAATATTGCTAGAGAAATGTTTGAAATTTTGCCTATGTTTTCTTCTAGGAGTTTTATAGTTTTGAATCTTACATTTAAGTCTTTAATCCATTGTGAGGTTATTCTTATGTATGCTGTAAGAAGGTGATCTAGTTTCAGTTCTTTTGCATGTATCTGTCCAATTTTTTAAACATCAGTTATTGATTAAACTATCCCCTCTTTTTATTCTCCTTCCCGTTTCCCCTGTTTGGACCTGCTGTTCTGTCCTAAAAACTTGACTCCTCTTTTACCCACCTCCACAAAAAAGCTCCCCCATTTAATGTCTCCCCGACTCTTTTTAATATATATATTGATTTCAGAGAGGAAAGGAGAGGGAGAGAGAGATAGAAACATCATTGATGAAAGAGAATCACTGATTGGCTGCCTCCTGCATGCCCCACACTGGGAATTGAGCCCACAACCCGGCATGTGCCCTGACCAGGAATGGAACCATGACCTCCTGGTTCATAAATCAACACTCAACCAGGGAGCCACACAGGCTGGGCTCCCAACTCTTAAGTGATATATATATATATGCAAAAAGCCTGAAGAAGCTACAAATACTCCATTCCTTGATCCCAAACTCCTGAGTCAAGACCATTTCTTGATACGTGATTAACGCCAAACACTTAGATTGCTGCATGTAGATGGATCAAGAGTACTTTAATCTCTAACGTTCGAGTAGAGAGGAGCAATGAGGGGGCCTTCCATTTTGAAAGTGGGGTTTGGAGGCCAAGAAAGGGAAGAGGAATGTATATCCAAGTCACTCAGGAACTTTTATGCAGGTTCAAGAAACTTATGCCAAAGTAGCCACAAGAGAGTTTAGGAGCCAGATGAATGTAACTCCATCTTTACTGCTGAAAACCAAAGCTTTGTGTGAAATCTCAGCTTCATGGGGAGGGAGGGTAAGAAAGCATGTACCTGTATGTTCTTCCCCTCATCCCTCCCCCTCATTTTTGTCTGCAGGACAGTAAGCCTCCTTGGACTTTGGTGACCCCATCATTAGGGACTGCTTATTTGATGGCTGATTTCACTATGAATTAGCCATTTGCAATCTATCATTTGTAATATACATACTGACCCTTTCCCTCCTCTTTTCCCTGAGAAAATAAAATGGGCAAATAAAGGAGAGGAGAGGAGAGGAGAGGAGAGGAGGGGAGGGGAGGCTGGTAGTCAGCGCACATCTCTCCCTGTCTCCTGGTCAAACTCCTGAGAGGACAATTTGCATATTAGCCTTTTATTATATAGGATTATTAATATAGTCTGCATAATAACTCTTTTGATTAGAAATCACTTTCCTTATCTCTCAGTTGAGGAAATTAAGGCTCAAGAGGTGAAGTGACTCATGCAAGACACACGACTATTAAGTTGTGAAATCAGTATAGAAGAGACTGACATAAGAACATCCCAAACAGCCAAGTG
>NW_006282378.1:57016-65463 GCF_000327345.1 Myotis davidii
ATAAAGAATGAAGAGTGAAGAAAGCCTAAGAAACTTATGGGACATCATTAAGCAAAGTAATGTATAGGAGAGGAGAGGAGGGGAGAGGGAGAGGAGGGGAGAGGAGAGGAGAGGAGAGAGACTGATTAACCCAACTTGGTTCAGGTATATGTACCTGACCTAAACATTAATGGCCAAAAGGGTTAGGTTGTAAAGCAGAAACATGGTTCCTAGCCTTCTGGGGTAAGAAGTTAGAAGAAAGAGTCTGGACAAACATCCAAGAGAAGTGTGCACCGCAAACAGAGCCTTGAGTTCCTCATCATAGTATAAGGATAATTATATCTACCTTTTAGGATGTTTTAAAAATCAAAGTGTGTGATTTTTAAATGCTAAAATAGTGCAAATAAAAAGTGTTGTATATATTTAGGTCCCACCAGCCAGATGGTCCCAGTTCTAAGAGGCTAGATCCCTCTTCTTGCTCATTTCCTCCATGTCACATGGCCTAAAAATTCAGGAGGTCCTGAGAACAGGAAATATTGAGAGTCTCTTAGAGTGGTGTTTAGAAAAAACAACTCCAAATTTGTGTCATTTACCAATCTGTGTGGTAAATACTCCCACCAGTCAGTTCTAAGTTACTAACGGTTTCGCAACCAGCTTGCAAAATTTCTGAATATTTTAAAATCCACAATCTAGTTTGGCTTCAGTCCATCTGCCTGAAGATAAGACCCTGAGGATGTGTGTAGAAGAAGACTTGTCCTTTAGTCCCACCCAGGAGTTTCTGGTAGCTCAAAGGGGGCATCTTGGAGCCAGATTACCCCACCCGATTCAATAAGTCCCTTCCACAAAGCACCCAGGACTGTGCTGCTCACCATGAGAAATGAGGAAGGTGTGTGCAAGACCACAGGAAGTGGCAGAGGAATTGTGTAAAAATGGCTCAGCTAAAGCATGCAGGGTGAGTTGAGCTATCTGAGAAATGATGCGTCCAGAGTTCAGGACACCAGCCTGGTAGAGCTCCCTCCGCCCCTTCACACACATACAACCCAGAGGCAAACTCTGACCTGATCCATTCTCTGTCACATTTAAACCCTGTGACTATGACATCTGATTCTGCAGATGGTTTACTCTTGACCAGAATTTTTTAAAAAAAGAGAGAGAGAGAGAATTTCATGTAAAGTGACCCTAGTACAGGAAGGAGCAGATGCTGGTATTACCCTTTCGCCTGTCTGGCAGCAGGACCATAGCTGTGGCGATGACGTGACCTTCAGCATGCCTATAACACAGTCTGCAGAAAACCCCTTCCCATGGACAGCGTCACTTTACAAATGAGGAGGAAATTCAAGGCAGCAATTATCTTGCCTAACGTCACTCCACCAGAGCCAAGTACAGGATCCAGGCTGCTCTCAGCACAAAGCTAGTGTTTTGTCCTCTCCACCTCATAGCTGCTCCATCCACCCACTCATTAGATACTTACAGAATACCTGCTATGAGGCAGGCACTGCACGCGACACTGCGACAGCAAAGTGAACACTCAGAGCTGTTGGTCACTGCGGACAGGTGCTGGGGTTACATAGGTTCTTCTCTGTCGCTCCGCCAGAGTCCAGAAAAGGGCTTTGCCATGAGCAGGGCAGAATCTCTTACCCCAGGACTCCTGCTGTCTCTGAGCCCAAAAGTCTTTGAAGGACAGTCAGACCAAGGTGTCAACGAAGGGCCATTGCTAGAGAAAAGGCCCTGAGCAGGTCAAATATTTGGGATACCAACTCTGACCCGAGCAGATCTCTCTGCCAACACTCTGCTGTTCTTTCTGGCCCACAGATGGTCATAAACCCGTTTTGTTTCTGAGCGCATAGCTCCTCCTCCTGAAGCTCTTTCAGTCTAAAGCGGTGGTTCTCAACCTTCCTAATGCCGCGACCCTTTAATACAGCTCCTCATGTTGTGGTGACCCGCAACCCTAAAATTATTTTTGTTGCTACTTCATAGCTGCAGTTTTGCTACTGTTATGAATCATCATGTAAATATCTGATCTACAGGATGTATTTTCATTGTTACAAATTGAACATAATTGAAGCATAGTGATTTGTCATTATATATGTGTTTTCTGATGGTCTTAGGTGACCCCTGTGAAAGGGTCGTTCGACCCCCATAGGGGTCGCGACCCACAGGTTGAGAACCGCTGGCTAAAGCTTCCCAGAGGGCCAAACTGCTCACTGGTTCCCTCTATAGGGGCTTCTGCTCTATGACTCCAATTCCCACAGCGCTTGTCACTCCTAGCTTCCTTTGTACATTGTTGGCTAAACCTTCACAGCATAAATGCCTCATAAATGCATAAATCTAATGTCTCTTCTTATAACATCCTCCTCATCTTCAGATCCTGTACCTAAGCCTGACGTAACAATTGAGAAGACACAGGAAATGAACAACAGCTGTGATCTGATCCTGTCATGTATGGTCCGGAATCTGTCTGTCAGCTACACCTGGTATGGGGACTCAGGACCCATTTCAGAAAAGCTCCAGAGTGGTGTGCTTAATATCACCGTTATACCTCAAAACTACTCCAGGTTTTACAAATGCGAAGTCAGCAATCCTATGAGCCGCAACAGTAACACAGTCTACTTCATTTCACACTGTCAACTGGGTAAGAAATATTCCCAAAGGAGCTGAGGTGGGTTCAGGGTCACTAGTTCTCTTGAATGAAGAAAGGTGCGGGGACCCTTTCAAATTCTCCTGGCACAGAATTTGATGGAGAATCCCAAAGGCATCTGGGAGACTCAGGTTCTACTCATGGCTCTGCTAACACCTTCCAGGAAGCTCACCTCACTTTTGTGGAGATCAGTGTCCTTAGCTGCAAAGGGCAGTTGCACAGGATGTCAACTCCTTGCCTGCTCTAACAATGCATGGTCCTGGAATCTGAGGCCAGGGTAATTGTAGGACAAGCCGAGATATCAGGGTGACCAGAGAGCACAGGGCAAGTGGGAGAGTAGGCCACACATTGTTGAGCAGGCGCATTGAGGGGTTTCTGGTAGATCGTCTAAATCAACAACAGAAGAAGAGCCAAAGAGATGAGCATGAGGGAGAACAAGTAGTGAACAGGAGTGAGAGCCTTATCCTAAGGTAGAGACTCTCTGCTCTCCCCAGCTGTGTTCTCCTTGAGAATTTAAGCAGGCAAATTCTGGGTTTTATGCTGCAGATTCCTCCATCTCCTGGGAGAATCTACTCACTCACTTGAGCATCACTCCTGAATCCCTATCAAGCCTACACAGAACCCATAGTGGGGGAGCTAAGATTGGGTAGTAAGTCTATGGGTTTTGGAGTCAGACACCTGGGAATTAATTCTGGGAGTGTCACATACTAACTAAGCAAGTTACTTATCTTCTCTAAGTCATGTTCCTCTTAAATAACAGACAAAATAATAGTTCTTATCTTGTAAGGATTGAATGAAACAATGTAAATGACCTAGCACAGTGCCTGACAAGTCTTCAGTGAATGGTAGCTAAATTAGGCAAAGTCCCTTCAAGTTTGGAGACACTAGGGGTTTGGGTATCCCTTTAATAAACATGAATTGCTATCACCAGCATTCAGGTCTCTCTTACTCTCTACACCCCTGAAATCACATCCGTGAATCCTGGTATACATATTTTTCTAGAATAACTCATCCCTGTGATGCCAACATTTACCTGAGATCCCTGTCATGCCCAGTCATCAGGGACCATGGCCCCCAAGGACATTGTTCTTTCATGGTCTTCTTGGACCCAGTCTACTTTCCCCCTATCTGTGCTGATTTCTCTATCTCTGCTGCTACAGGTGGACTATGGAAACTGTATGTTCTTAATACTTCCTAACTAACTGCTCATATCTCTTCTAGTCTCCTCATACTTGCTGCTTTTCTGTCACCTCAGATTCATGTGAAATTGGTGTCTGACCTTGAGACCATAAGTTGACTGGGCAGTTCCAGCACTACCTTTACATCAACACTTTATCTTGAGATCCAGAAAAAGGAAGACACACAGTCCCTGTCCTTTATCCAATGAGGGTGACTGCTCATTTGCAGCAAGGATGAAAACAATAATACATACATTTTTTGGAAGTGTTAAACCTATCTTGTCACTTTTTAGCTGCCCAAATTATCCTAGAAAAGCATCCCTCATCTCCCTTCCCTATTTTATCACTCATTGTCTTTCCCTTATTATTTTGCACTTCCTTCCTCCTCCTCCTGGCTGTCTCCTCTCCTCCTCTGTTTTTATGCCTTTCCCTCCCTGTCTCTCCCTTCTCCCTTTTTTTCCTTCTAGTTGGTACAAATGGTTAATGAGGTGGAGAAACAGGAAGAAGTAGTCCTTTCTTCCCTAAGGTTATCTGTGCATAGCATTAAATGGTCATCTCTCTATACCTGGAGCTCTGCCCTACTCAGCGCTGTCTGGTGGAGGAGAATGATTCTTTCCCAGGCTCACAGACATGCAAGCACAGGACTCAGCTGAGTCAGTAATAGTTAATGGGTTTCTGCACTCTGTGTACTTTAATCTGGGGAGACTGAGCCAGTCTGGTATGAGGATGTCTCGGGCACAATGAGACTGGATTCAGGGAGGAAATACACTTTCTGGCTCCCATTGACAATGTCCACACCCCCACCCTTTCTCAATGCAGTAATCAAGACACCTAAGTATTGGGGTTTTCTTGCCCTTTCAGCCCGATCCTCTGGAGTAGCTTGGATTCCAGCGTGGCTCATGGTCATGGTACCCACCATTCTTGGCCTCCTACTGATCTGAGAGAAGCTCTTCTAACTCAAGGGTGAAACTCGAAGACTGCAGGATCTTGCCTTCAACTGCAACCATGGTCTTAACCCGAGTAGAAGCTCTGGCTCTATGGGATGGAGAAAGTGTTTTGAAGCACCCATAAAGAGTTTTAAATTAAATTATTAAAAATCATGACTACAACCCAGCTGGCATGGCTCCAGTGGGTACACATCGACCTATGAACCATGAAGTCATGGTTTGATTCCCGGTCAGGGCACATGCCCAGATTGCAGGTTCCATCCCCAGTAGGGGGTGTGCAGGAGGCAGCTGATCAGTGATTCTCCTTCATCATTGATGTTTCTATCTCTCCCTCTCCCTTCCTCTCTGAAATCAATAAAAGTATATTTTTTAAAAATCATGACTACAGTATGGTGATTACCAGAGGGAAAGATTGGGGGAGGTAAAAGAGGGGTAGAAATGGTGATAGAAGGAGACTTGACTTTGGGTGATGAACACACAATACAATATAGAGATGATGTATTATAAAATTGTGCGTTTGAAACCTATATACCTTTATTAACCAATGCCACCCCAATAAGTTCTAACAAAATAGATTCAGAGACATAGAACCATGGAACAAACTGATGAATTTCAGAGGGAAGGCGAGGGAGGGGGAAAGATTAACTGGGGAACTTATATGCATATATGCACAGCCCATGGACACAGGCAATAGTGTGGTGAAAGCTTGGGAGAGGCAGGTGTTGGGGAGAGGAAGTCAATGGGGAAAAAACACAAAGGAGACATCTGTAATGCTTTCAATAATAAAGATACATTTTTTAAAAGTAATAAATAAATAATAAAAAAGAGAAAAATAAGTTGAATTTCACAATTGTTTTTTAGACCTTCCATAATGGTATGTTGAAGTGGTGTATTTACATCTACAGATGAAAAAATAAATACTTGCAAGAAGAAGTACATCAAGGCTGGTGAAGGGGCAGAGATGTGGGGTAGAATTGTGGAACCGGCTTGTCCCACACCCACGTGTGGCGGTTTAAAATCAGGAGGGGTATCTTGGCTATGGAGGTTTCCCTGAGTAACAGGGGGTCCCTGTCCTATACCAGGCTCCCAGTCCAGTGTTTGTTCCAGTGTTGGGAAGAGAAGACCCCACAACTTCTGGCTGTAAAAACCAGTGAGGATTGTGGCTGAGGAACACAGAGGCTGTGGGAGTCCTAGGCCATTCCTCTTAAAGGGAGTTACTCAGATTCACTCCCTCTGAGCTCCAGCACTGGGCCAATGTGAAAGGACCTTGGGACATTCACAGAGGAACTGTTTTGTCTGGAATCAGGGCAAAAGCTGGAGGGGCAGGTTTCTCCTAGACAGAAGTGCTGGCAGAGGCTAGTGTTCTTTTGTTGAGCTCTCCCTGCCACTGAGCTGACCGGCTGCATCATATCTGAATCTCCCATCAACCTGGATCACCCTTTCCCCCCACCCTGGTGATTCCTTGAGACCCTGCCCCTCCCTACTAGCAGGCTTATCACATCATTTCCAGTGGCTTTTCCATACAACTGGCCTCTATTGCCTCATGCTTTAGACTTTCCTAAACTCTCTCAAACAAGTATCAACCTGGAACTAGCGGCAACCCAACCTGGTTCACAGCTTGCCCTCTCCTGGGCACTTCTGAGCTCAACACAAGTAGCAGACATCTGCATATTGCTTTGTAGCTCATGCTGGGTGGCCCTGGGCAGGGCACAGGCAAAGGCTGACCTTGAACCTCCTGGGAGGCCCCAGAGCCAGTGCATCCAGTAGTCAGCTTCAGCCATGCTGGATTACACCCCTACCACCTCCACAAGTGACACACTCAAGGGTTGGACTCAGTGAGCACCAAAGCTCCACTAAAGGAAGTCCTGTTCCTTAAAGTGAGCTCCTGCATAGCAACATTTCAGTTGTAGTCACAGCTGATCCTTACAAGCTATTGGCCTGGGGGGGCTCAATCCTTTCCAGTGATGTCAAAGTAAATCAAGGCTCAACTACAATAGGACAGTGCACACAGCTTACACAGAGGCGCAACTGGAGTGTCCAGCTCAGGTAACTGGGGAAGCTGAGCCACTGGGCCCTTCAGGACACCTACTACTACAAGGTGACTCTACCAAGTCTGGGAGTCATAGCAGATCTACCTAAAACATAGAAACAAACACAGGGAAGAAGCAAAAATGGGGAGATAAAGAAACATGTCACAAATGAAAAAAAACACACAAACAGATAGGAGAAATATCCAGAAAAAAAAACAACACTAAATAAAATGGAAGCAAGAAAACTACTGGATACAGAGTTTAAAACAATGGTTACAAGGATGATTAAGGAACTGAATGAGACCTTCAAGAAACTTAGTAAGAATTTCAAGGAAATTAGTGAGAATATCAATGACATAAAAAGGACCAGTCAGAAATGAAGCATACATTATCTGAAATAAAGAATAATTTACAGCCGAAACCGGTTTGGCTCAGTGGATAGAGCGTCGGCCTGTGGACTGAAGGGTCCCGGGTTCGATTCCGGTCAAGGGCATGTACCTGGGTTGCAGGCACATCCCCAGTGGGAGATGTGCAGGAGGCAGCTGATCGATGTTTCTCTCTCCTCAATGTTTCTAACTCTCTATCTCTCTCCCTTCCTCTCTGTAAAAAATCAATAAAATATATTTTAAAAAAAAGAATAATTTACAGAGGCCCAGGTGGTGTTGCTCAGTGGCTGATTGTTGACCCATGACCAGGAGATTATGGTTCAATTCCTGGTCAGGGCACATCCCAAATTGCAGGCTTGGTCCATAGTGGGGGTATGCAGGAGGCAGCTGATCAATGATTATCTCTCATCATTGATGTTTCTATTCTCTCTCTACCTCCCTTCCTCACTCCGAAATAAATAAAAAAATTTTAAAGAAAATATCTATAGGGGATCAACAGTAGAGTAGAAGATGCTGAACTTAAAGAAATCAAGAATTTGAAATATAAAGAAGCAAAAAACACCTAATCAGAACAGCAAAAAGAAAAAAGAATCAAAAAATATGGAGATAATGTAAGAACCTTCTGGGTTGACTTTTGCATCATGGGAGTACTGGAAGGAGAAGAGAGTCATGAAAACCTATTTGAAAAAATAATGACAGAAAATTCCCCTTACCTAGTGAAAGAAATAGACATACAAGTCCAGGAAGCATAGTGAGTCCCAAACAAGATAAACCCAAAGAGGCCCACACCAAGATGCGTCATAATTAAAATGCAAAAAGTTAAATAAAGACAAAGAGTGAATCTTAAAAACAGCAAGAGAAAAGCAGTTGGTTACCTACCAGAGAGAGCCTATGAGACTATCAGCTGATTTCTCAACAGAAACTTTGCAGGCCAGAAACTTTGCAGTGGCAAGAAATATTCAAAGTGATGGAAAGCAAGGACCTACAATCAAGATTACTTTACCCTCAAAGCTATCATTTAGAACCGAAGATCAGATAAAGAGCTTGCCAGACAAGGAAAAGATAAAGGAGTTTATCACCACCAAACCAATATTACATGAAATGTTAAAGGCTCTTCTTTAAGAAGAAGAAGAACTAGTCCTAGCTGGTTTGGTTTAGTGTATAGAGCATTGGTCTGTGAACTGAATGGTCCCAGGTTCAATTCTAGTCAAGGGCACATGCCCAGGTTGTGGGCTCAATCCCCAGTGGGGGGGGGGGGTGTAATCTCTCTCTCTCCCCCTCTTCCTCAC
>NW_006282378.1:66479-83293 GCF_000327345.1 Myotis davidii
ATATTTGCTATATTTAAAAGTAAAAATCCTTTAAAGAAAATACTATAAATGAAAGAGATTTCAGGCATTGGATAATTTCTGAGGACAGTGGGTGGGGAGTGAGGGCCTAGGGTGGGGAGGGAACTGGGAGGAGGGGAGTTATGAGGGGAAAAAAGAGTAACTAATGTAATAATCTGAACAATAAAGATTTAATTAAAAAAATAGAACCAGAGGCATGGAACTATAGGACAGATTTACAAATCTCAGAGGGAAGGGATGAGGGGGAACAGGAAGAAATTAATCAAAGAGTTTATGTGCATGCTAGAGGCTCAATACATGAAATTAGTGTGGAAGGGCAGGGGGTCCCTCAGCCTGGCCTGCGCCCTCTTGCACTGGGACCCCTCGCTCTTAACTGCCTGCCTGCTCACTCCTTACCACTTGGCTTGCTGCTCCTTAGCGCTGCCGTGGAGGTGGGAGAGGCTCCTGCCACCGCCACTGAGCTCGCCAGTTGTGAGCCCGGCTTCTGGCTGAGTGGTGCTCCCACGGTGGGAGCGAACTGACCACCAGGGGGCAGCTCCTGCCTTGAGCATCTGCCCCGTCGTGGTCAGTGCGCATTATAGCGACCAGTCATTCTGGTCCTTTCTGCAGAAATAGTTGCTGGGCTTTTATTTAGATAGACTAGATAGATAGATAGATAGATAGATAGATAGATAGATAGATAGATAGATAAGGAACTTCTGCAAATACTAGGGGAAAAAAACCACAGGTAACTCAAGAGAACAAATAAATATATGAATGGTATATTTACATAGGGATAAAAAAGGCTAACAAGTATATGAAGAAAGGTCACTCTCACCCAACTTTCAAAGAAATGTAAGAAATTTCGACACTATAAGAAAGATAAAAATTAAAAAACTAGTATCAAGTACTGGTGAGAATAGGAAAAAAGAGGAACCATTGTGAACTTCTTGGTAAGCCATTTTTGTTTGCCTATGACCCAGAAACCCACTTTTAGGTTAAGTACTCCAAAGAAAGACTTACATAGGCCTTAAGGTAACATGTACAAAAGTGCTCATTGACCACCAGGGGACAGCTCCTGCATTGAGCATCTGCCCCCTGGTGGTAAGTGTGTGTCATAGTGCCAGTCGTTCTGCTGTTAGGGTCAATTTGCATATTACCCTTTTATTATATAAGATATGCATTACCTATGGACGCAAACAATAGAGTGGTAAAGGCCTAGTGTGGGGCAGGAATCAGTGGAGGGGAGCATTGGGAGGAGGGAGGCATCTGTAATACTATCAACAATAAAGGTTTTCAAAAAAGAAATAAATACTTAACAATCCATGGGTAATGTAGCTATAATTATGCTATTTAGTTCAATGCTGGGTGTGAATAGTCTCCTTTCTCAAATATGAAGGATTTCTTTTTGACATGCATTTCTATATATCAATTTAGAATAACTAATAAAAATGGTTATAAATCATTTTGCAGAAATAAAACTGCTAAGCATGAAAATAAAAATAAAAGATCGTGGCTAATGTTGCATTTTATATCCCTTAGTTGTTTTCCAACACACATATATAAATACACATGCATCTTTTATCAAAAAAAAACGTGATCAGACTATGCAACATTGTCTTGCTTAAATCAATATTTGATGTTATTGTCAAAGTGGATTCCCAAACTTGCCCCAAATCTGTCAGACAATGCCAGCTCCCTCAGCCTGGACAAACTGGAACATTAAGACACGCAGGGGAAGAGCCTGGGGCCATCGGCTCCTCCGTGTCAGCTCCTGTGCGGCTGAGGAATGAACTTGGGCTATTTCTGACCCTTGCTCCCACCTCCATGCCAGACCTCCTTGGGTTCCAGCACTCCCAAACTCCCCCTCACCAGGTTCTCCTTCCTGGTGGTCTGCTATCTTCCGGCTCCTCTGAGGAACATATGTATTAGGTTTCCTGGGAATATGGAGTCAGGCTTACTTCCCCAGAACTGAGTGTGCAGCTTTCCACGTAAAAGGGTCCCTCCCAAACCCTTCATAGGAAGTCCTTCATCATCGTTGCTGTGTGGACAATTCTTCAAGTTCTAGCTGTCATGAGATCCAATAAAGCCATCAAATTGACAAAATATTCTCACCAGGGTCTTCCGTTATATGAAGACAGTAGTTCCCCGGGCCCAGTCCTGACAAATGATTGGAATTTTTGCTGTATGTTTTTCTCCTCTAAGGCTCCCCATAGGCTTGGAGCTAAGAGGGTCACTCAAGGGTAGGCTCCCCCTTCAGGGGCTGCTCCACCACACACAACGTTCCCTTGACACCAAACTATCCTTCCGCACAACCAGTCCTCTGTGGCAGAGACGATGCTGTGTCTTCACCAAACATTTCTTTTTCCTCCTGGTCTGTGATGGGGTTAATTTTTAGTGTCAACTTGACTGGGCCATGGGGATGCCCAGACATATGGTCAGATTGTGTGAGATAACATTTGGTCAGTAGAGTTAATAAAGCAGATTACCCTTTCGAGTGGGGATGGGCCTTATCCAATCAGCAGTAGGCCTGAGTAGAATAAAAAGGCTCACCTGCCTGCAAATATGGGAACTCCTCCTGCCTGGCTGCCTTTAAGCTGGGACATTTGTGTGTTTTTTCCTGCCTTGGGACTTGGCCTGGAACTACACTGTGGGCTCTCCTGGGTCCCCAGCTTTCCTACTCAGACCTCAGGACTTGTGAGCCTCCATAATTGCATGAGCCAATTCCTTATGATGTGTGTGTGTGTGTGTGTGTGTGTGTGTGTGTGTGTGTGTGTGTGATTGGTCTGTTTGGAGAACCCTGACTAATACATGGGCCAATAGAAAACCTCCTTTTCCTAGTCTCCTTTCATCTAGCTGGAGTCATGTGCCTGGTTTTAGCCAATAGAAGGTGAGTGGAATTACAGGAAACAGAAAGTGAGGGACTCAGAAGTGGAGCCACAGAATGCAAGGAGCCCGGGTCCAAGACATCGCTTCGAAGGCAGCTGCTGGTCTGCATGGCACATGCATGATAGGAATGTTTGGGGTTTTTATATCACAAGATAGCTCGGGCTTCCTAAGATACCCACTCTCTCTCTCAGGCTAACCTGCAATTCCACCCCTAACTCACCTCTTATCAGCTTGCATCACTCAATCAGACCGTCTAGGTTTTCTTTCTGTATACAGTGTCCTTCCCTTTTTCCTCACTTTTTCTTGGCAGAAGAGGCGTTTTTCTTGGGGGAAACACACACACACACACACACACACACACACACACACACACACACATGCACACAGGTGTAATGAAAGAGGATTCCTGGGGGATGCAGTAGAGGGAGGAAATTCCCTGTGTATCGCAAATCAGCATGTCCCTCAGCTGCTAAGAAATGGACACACCTTGCCAAGCATCATGTTTCTATTGGTTCTCGTTACTTGGAAACCTGAGGCCAGTCCCACTGTAGAAGGCCTGGGTCACAAGCAACAGTCGTTCCCTGCCTGTCCAATCCCTCGAAGGAGTGCCAGGCACATAATTTGTGGGGCTCAGTGCAAAATGGAAATGTGGAACCCCTTGTTCAAAAAGCAGGAAAAAGTGCCTCTCAAAGCTTTTCCCTTTCTTCCCCAGCCTCTCTCCACTCAGGATGCTTTGTGTGTGTTTGTAATTTGCTGTTTAATGTTTTTTAAGTAAAAGAAAATGAACATTCTAAATCATCATGAATTTCACTTTTTAAATTGTGCCATGTCCGTTTTGAATGAAATGCAAGAACATCTCATTTGTCTGCGGACTACTCATTGAAAGTGCTCAATTCATATTTTGAGGATATGCATGTGTATTTTGTTCTGACCAGGACAGTGGAAATACTGTAAAACACTAACTTAACTGTTTTCATTTTACTTAGTGATGCACACACATTCTGACAGCAACTCTATGGAAGACGGTGGCTTCCATAACACACTTCCTTCGTACTCACTTTGAGTCTCAGTAAACTTCCATACGTCATGGGTTCACTGGGCTCTGTACGTATGGGGTACCACGGAGGCTGCATATGAATGGAGCAACAGGGAACCGTGACTGGCATTCACACAGCACACATCTCCTCTGCTCCTGTACATCTCCATGGTCTCAATGGAGTTCACAAAAAACACATGTTGAAAGATGACATTACTAATAATTTCAAGATCTTGACAGCAGAGGACCAAACCAAGTGCGACACCCTTTTGAGCATCAAAACGGCTTGATTGTACAGGTCACACACCCGTGAATCCGGGGATGCCTTAAGGGTGTCTGATACCCCAAGCTTGTCCGGAACCTCTAGTACAGGGACCAAGCCTGATTCTCATGTGTTCCCAAGCCTCTCATTGGTTTTCCTATACATCTAAGCTTAATGGGGTGGTTCAGTGAGCTCGAGCCATTTGTCTCTGTGCAGAGATCGTCCAACCTTAGCCCACAGTTCTCGGGTGAACTCAAGTCTAAGGCCAAGTTTTCCCTGTAGTTGCTCAGCGGGCTCTGGCAGCCCTGCAGCACTGCCCTCTGCTGGTTCCACTAGAACATGTTCAAGTAAAACTGAGTGTCTTGGATTCTATCAGTGCTTCTTAAACTTTCCATTGAACCGCAGAAAATCACCTGGTGGTTTTGTTAAAATGCAGACGTTAAGTCAGTAGGTCCTGGGGGATATGGAGACACAGATACTGCTGCCCACACACCACTGTTTTTTGTTTTTTAAAGATTTTTATTGATTTCAGAGAGGAAGGGAGAGGGGGAGAGAGATAGAAACATCAATGATGAGAGAGACTCATTGATTGGCTGCCTCCTGCATGCCCCTACTGGGGATCGAACCCACAATCCAGGCATGTGCCCTGACTGGGAATCGAACCCAGGACCTCTTGGTCCATGGGACAAGGCTCAAACCACTGAGCCACCACAGCCGGGCCCACACACCACTGTTTGAACAGCATGGCATAAGATGCCTCCAGGCTTTCTGCTGTTCTGACCACTAGCTTTGTGTTTCTAGGTCTGTCCATGGGACTTGGTTCTCTCCTCCACTTACTACCCTGCTCGGATCCGTGGTCCCACACTCATTCCTTCTCAAGTTAAAATGTCCAGTGGTCCTTCCTAGGGTCCCGTGGTCCCCAAGTGCATTGGCTACACTGCCAGGGACCAGCTAGTCCCAACAGCAGTACTAGGTGACACACATGGAAGTTTGCAAGGCCAGGAGCTCCTGGGAACTCAGAGAATGCAGCCTTCATAGATGGCCCTGCCCAAAGAAACATCTTGATCGGGCCCAGGTGGTGGGACCAACTAGGGGCACATGTAAATGAGGCCTGGACCTTCAAATCCATGAGTTCATTTATTGCCCAACCATACTTACCACATGGCCGGCCATGCTGGGGACTGAGACCCTGTGCTGGGAACTGCTTAATGAGACCCCATGTTGACTGAACCCATCTTTGTGCCTGACTTTGTGCCACACTTTTTACCCAAAAGCTTCCGGCTAAGGAATGGGTCTGGGTATTGGGAGAGAAAGTCTTTCCAAAGTTCTTCATTGCAGGTTTTAATTTTAAGTGGCTTCCTTGACCATGTTTATGCTACACAACTCTTGCGGAGACCAAAGCAGTCTTAGAAAGGTTGCATCTTTCCCGAACCGGTTTGGCTCAGTGGATAGAGCAACAGCCTGCAGGCTGAAGGATCCCAGGTTCAATTCCGGTCAAGGGCACATGCTCAGATTGCAGACTCAATTTCCAGCAGGGGGCATGCAGGAGGCAGCTCATCAGTGATTCTCTATCATAGTTGATATTTCTCTCTCCCTCTTCCCTCCTCTTTGAAATCAATAAAAATATATTTTTAAAAAGGTTCCATCTTTTATTCTCACTTCTTGTCCAGGAATAATAGGATCCATCACCTGCAGTGCCTTTGGGCTAGCGAGTTTGTTAAAGTGGCAGCTCCTGCCCAGCCGTGTGGCACCATGTTTGAGCAGTTGACCCATGAACAAGGAGGTCACAGTTCGATTCCTGGTCAGGGCACATGCCCGGGTTGTGGGCTCCATCCCCAGTAGGGGGCTGGCAGGAGGCAGCTAATCGAGGATTATCTCATCATGGATGTTTCACTCTCTCTCTCCCTCCCCCCCTTCCTCTCTGAAATCAATAAAAATATTTTTTAAAAATTTAAAGTGGCAGCTCCTGCACCACACCTCCCCCCACTTCCTAGGAATCACCTCAGGAGACAGCATGGTGGAGGAAGGGATGGATTCAGCCCAGAGCCACCTGCCCAGCTGCAAAGCCGGAACCACAGGCCCTTGTTCCCTTTCATCAGCTGCTCTGCCCACCTCCCTGTGCTCAGCTGGGCAAGCTGTAGCCCAGCCCCTTCGCCCAGCTCCCTCCCCGTGACCTCAGCCTCCTAGTCTTCCCCCCTCTTCCTGCACCACCTTTTCTCTTTCCAGATTTTTGTCCCCCTCATCATCTTCCTGTCTCTTATTTTTTCTTTTCTCTGTTCCACCTCATCCTGCCGGTACATTTCCCTCAATATTTCTGCTTTGTCCCAAGCTCTCACTGTGCTCTGTTCTGCCTCTAACGGTCCATCTGCCCACGAGGGTCTCACAGCCCGTGAGCGTCAGTGCCTTGCTGGTTTGTTTCCTTCCTGAGTGAAATAGGAACTCGCTGCTTCCCAGCCCGGTGACCCTGTGTCCAGGAGCCCAGCTTGAGCAAAGGCTCTCTATGGGCAGACAGCACAACAAACACATTGGTTCATTCTCTCAACACCAGTAGATATCTGTAATGCGATTCCTGATGGACTTTTCCCAATGCCCCGAACTTAGAGCTAAGACAAGGAGACTTCACACTCCCAAAAGAGCTATACGTAAGTCAGGAATAGCATCACTTCTAAGCTAAGTAAGGGGCGATCGAGTTGATTTTGCTCCCCCAACAATCCACCCCAGCACTCTTCACCCCCACTCTATAAAATAGAAGAATGGGGAGGGAGGAGAAAACCATCAGGATCAACATTGTTGGATCTGGGAGAGACCGGTGGCTTTTCCCTCTCTTCTGCGTGACTGGGGTCACCTTGCCTTAATGCCAACTGAAAGGGGCTCCAAAAGCACTACATGAGAGAGTCAAGAAATATAAAAAAAGTGAAGCCGCTCTCCTTGGTCGGGCAGTGGATTCATTGATCTTCCCAAAGACAGAAGCATGGACTTTGAGTGAGATGGGGAGGAGTCTGCACACTCACTCCTTGGCATGGACACTGCAGACGGTGGCCAGGCTTCACTTGTCTTGCCATCTGGCCACCAGGTAGGGATGCCAGCAGCGGGGTTCGATGCTACACCCTCGGTGGGAGCCGCGTGGGAGGAGGGCCAGGAGAGGACAACCCAGAGAACGCCTCCCACATCAGCACTCTTCAGCGGAGAGCTCCCACTCCCACCAACCTGTGCCCCCCAAACACTCACATCTGTGCTCCACAAATGAGCCAACACTCCGATGTCTGTGAGAGGAGGCCGCCACAGTGGATCAGTTTTAGTCAGAGAAACAGAGAAAACTAGCAGCGGCCAAGTAACTGAGAACTAGTTTGGCCTCTCTGCCATGCCCTCACCACTAGAGAAGCTGAAATTAGATGAGGCAAAATAGAGAGTGGGGAGAGGTGTTAGACCATATCTCCCTTCCTATTATAGATTTTTGGACCACGAGACAAGCCTTAGCTGGAATGACAGGAAGAGGTCAAAGGGGAGTTTTACACTGAACTGCGCTGTTGAGTTACTAGAAGTGATAAAAGCACAACTGAGGGATTTTCCCAAAGCGTCCGTAAGTGAAGGAAGACAGATGCGACATAGTCCTGATGTGAATGGGGGGAAATGTAGGCTCCCAACCAACCAAGTTCAGGCCATTTAAAAATTGTTGATATGCATTTATTAAGCAACACCAATCCGGATTCAGCACTGAGAAAGACAGGCACAGTTCTTGCCTTCATGCTGGAGGACCACCCCAAGGAAAATTAGTGATGTCATTTCATTCATGACAATGCTACAGGTGTCATCAAATATGACAACTGCTAGATAAAAGAGCTGGTGAGGGTGGAGCCAATGTAAACTAGGAGGATCAGATCTAGGGTTGAGGATCAGAGAGAACTTCCCTTTGGAATCAGAGACAGAAAAATGTAATGTCGGGGGAGTGTGTGTGGAGAAGCCTTAAAGAAAGAGAAAAGGGCCTGGCCAGTGTTGCTCAGTGGTTAGGTGTCGGGCCCAGTGAAGGGTCACAGGTTCCATTCACGGTCAAAGGTCCGTACATAGGTTACAGATTCTATCCCCAGCCTCTGTTAGGGCGCATGTGGGAGGCAACCAATGGATGTGTCTCTCTCACATGGATGTTTCTCTCTCTCTCCCCATCCTCTCTTCCATTCTCTTTTAAAAAGTCAATGGAAAATAAAAAGAAAGAAAGGGGAAAGGCCCTGGCCAGGTGACTCAGTTGGTTGGGGCATCATCTCTTACACTAAGAACATTGCAGATTTGATTCTCTTAGGGTACATCATACCCAGGTTGCGGGTTTGATTTCCTGAGTGAGTACAGGAGGCAACCAGTTGATGTTTCCCTCTCACATCAATGTTTCTCTCTTTCTCTCCCTGCCTCTCTCTCTCTCAAAAAAATAATAATAATAATCAATGAGAAGCATATCCATGGGAGAGGATTAGAAAAGAAAGAAAGAGGGGGGCTGGAGGGCCGTCTGCGGGGGTAGCCGCCGGGCGCTGTCAGCTTCCGCCCGGCTCTATCACAAGAAGGCTGCCCATCATTATGAAAATCCCAGAAACGTGGGATCTCTTGACAAGACATCCAAAAATGTTGGGACTGAATTGGTGGGGGCTCCAGCGTGTGGCGATGAGATGAAATTCCAGATCCAGGTGGATGAGAAGGGGAAGATCCTGGGCGCCAGGTTTAAAATATTTGGCTGCGGTTCCGCAATCGCCTCCAGCTCGCTGGCCGCCGAATGGGTGAAAGGAAAGACGGTGGAGGAAGCCTTGACCATCAAGAACACAGGCATCGCCAAGGAGCTGTGCCTGCCCCCGGTGAAGCCACACTGCTCCATGCTGGCTGCAGATGCGATCAAGGCCGCCCTGGCTGATTACAAACTGAAGCAAGAACCCAAGAAAGGAGAGGGGAGAGGGAAGGAGCCCCTGGCGAAGCCTCCAGCAGGGCCTTCAGCTGCTAGCCCGCCCCGTGCTGTCACCTCAGATTCCAGGAAGCTCCTCACCCTGCAGCGAAAGGCCATGCGCCCGACCCTTGCTGTTCACACTGTGCCTCCGATGCGAGCAGAATACACTCTTACCGCCTTAATCCTAATTCTGAATATTTTGAATTGAATGTACGGCCTCAAAACTGAAATTAATAAGTCTTGAGTTTTGCTAGTCCATGAAGTGCACAAAGATCTATTTTATCTGAATCTATTTTGGGGAGGATTACCAATAGAATGCCTTGTACGACTCTTGGATAGAACCAATTATTGTACATAGAACAGATCTGCATCTATATAATAAATTAAAGAGTGTAAGAAAAAAAAGAAAAGAAAAGGAAGGATGAGGCGAGGTGCCCTGGGAGAAACAGCCACCACCTGGTTGCTGGAGAGGTGTGAATGACAATTGGAAAGCTATGACTACATTTCTAGATGGCAAATAGAGAGCCATCTTGGGTGGTGGTGCTTGACAAATAAGCCAGTTCTCAAATAATAATTCTTAGCATGAATATTTTGGGGCTTTCATTTCGTAAGAGTCAGGATGAGATCAATGAGAAAATCTGTTTTCCCTGATATGACGGAGGTCTACGTGTTTCTTAGAGAAACTAGTGAGAAGTTCAGCTGTAAGACTGTACTAAGAGGGAGGTTCAATGACAGTGAAGTGGACCTGCTTTCTCTCTCACCCTTTAGACTGGAGTTTCGCTTTCCTGACTCCAAAATCAACTTTGTGCACAGAAGCGTTTCACTCTGCATCAGGCCAGAGCCAGGACATCTGCATTTGAAAAGCATGAGAAAGGATTGAAGGAGCGGAAACTGCTCCCTGTAGCATCTGGTTGTGTGCAAGATCCCTAAACAAAAAAAAGGGGGGGGTGGGGGTGGGAATTTCACTGAAGGGTTTGGGAATAACTTGAAGAATCAAGAGAGAAACTGAACATTGGCGCTGAGGTCATGAGATTTAATAGGCAAATTGTCAGGGTGATCAAGATGAATCATTTCCAATTTTTCTTGAGACATGTGACATTCTGCTTCATATGCAAATTCCTATGACCACTGTTCTTCCTAAAGTTCCCTGGGCTTTTGAGACCTACTGGACAACGCAGTGAAGAATTTTATGTAGATTCATGGCAGAGTTGGGTGTTCTTTTTCTGAGAAAAACTGGAAAGGCAGAAGTTACTCTGAAACGGGCCAGTAGCCCCTCTCCAGCCCCTGGTGTGGGCTCTGGAGACTCCGTGAGGCTAGAGAAGAAACAGCCCAAGTAGAGCCAAGGAGTTAGTGGGAGCATTGGAAAGATCTCTAGGCCAGCACTACAGAGACACGGACCAAATTCCCACCTCCCACCTCCTGCCTTGCACCATCACCAAAGACACAAAACTGAGCTCAGGAAACCCTACTTCGGGAAAAAGAGGAAAAGCTTGCCATCGCTGAGATTCAGACTGAGACCAGTGTGTCTGAAAGAGAAAGCATGGCAAGAGATGAGACCAGTGGGGTCACGGGGCCATGCAATGCAGGATCCTAAGAATTTCGTCCTGAGGACACTGGCCAGCCATTGATGGACTTCCAGCAAGAGAGGAGCATGGCTAGGCTTGTGTTGTGAAAGATTGCTCTCACTGATGTATCTCAAAAGTTCCAAGGAAGTTACAGGTGTTGATAAAAGTGGTTCTCTGTGAACTTTCTGCAGGATGAGGAGGGGAATCAGCAAACTGGAAAATTTGAAATATTTCCTTGAAAAAATCCAGGTGTTAAGTTAGTATTATTTTATTAATTTTTTTCATAAAAATTTTTTTCTAGATATCGGACAACTAACGTACTGCAATATTGAGAGTTTATATGTAGAACCATGGACCTCAGAAATGATGGTAAATGTATATACTTATATAAATTTTATTATGTTTATATATGATAAGATCAATATATACACATTTATATTTTAAAAATTATATATTTTTATATAAAGGAGAGAAAATAGGTTCAAAGTGTGGTTAAAATGGAAAAAAAAAAGCTAGAGAAGAATTTGAAACAAAACCTTAAAAGCCAGTATTTTCCCAAGCCACCCTTCATCATTATCTTTCTTTATTGGAATATTTCCTATGGAATGTCCTGAAAACTGCATGGTAAACTAGAAAGTAAACCTCAAAGTAAACATACCTCTTTAATTAGAACTCAGATCAAGAAACTTGCTATTAACTTTAAACATATGCAAGGGATAAGGTCTGTGTGATACTGTTCTCAGAAGACAAGGACAGACATTGGTAAATGCCCTCCTCATTCTCCTTGACTTCCAAGCACACGTGCACAAAACATACACATTACCCTTCTTCCCATACATCTGACTGCAAAGATGTCCCTCTTACATGATCAGACCATTCTCTGGTGGCAAAGACTCCTAACTGCTTATTAAATAAATTCACCTTCCCCTTTTCACAAATTCACAAACCCTGATATTTAGTTGAACGTGTTGCCATTCATCTAAAGGCTATGTTTTCCAACTCCTTTACACGGAACTAAGTTTTAGCCATTGCTAATAAGCAGAAATCATGTAGAATTTCCAGCAATGGATAGGAACATATTTCCCATTCCTTCTTTTATCCTGTTGCCTGAGACTCCCCCACCCCCACCCCCTAAAACAAAGGATTATGCAGCTTTAATAGCCATCTTGTACAATGAGGACAAAGGCCATAAACTAAGGGTGATAGGACCACCATATCCTAAAGATATCTGAGGAGTCACTATACCAGTGATGGCGAACCTATGACACGCGTGTCAGAGGTGACACGCGAACTCATTTTTTTGGTTGATTTTTCTTTGTTAAATGGCATTTAAATATATAAAATAAATATCAAAAATACTAGTCTTTGTTTTTACTATGGTTGCAAGTATCAAAAAACTTCTATATGTGACATGGCACCAGAGTTAAGTTAGGGTTTTTCAAAATGCTGACACGCCGAGCTCAAAAGGTTCGCCATCACTGCACTATACTCAACTAAACAGCCTACTGCTTGTCTTTTTTTAGTTGGGACAGTAATAAACATGTTTCTTGTTTAAGGTGCTCTTTTCCAGGTTTCTTAACTCATTCTATTTCTAATCCGAACTGATTTACCATGTGTAGCTTCAAACAGATTTACCTACCTCCTAAAAGGAACCATCCAAATGTTATAGTCAGCTCTTGCACAAGAAGTCATGACATGGAACAGTCCTCTGAGTTCAGTTGTGCAAATGATGGCGATTCTGCTTTTGGTTCCCTATATTATGGGTCAACTTCACTTGAAAATAGAAATTCTAAATAAAATATTACCAAATTAATTTCATTAACATTAGAAGATATACCATAGGGCTTATTCCAGGAATGCAAAGATGGCGTAAGTTTTTAAAAAATCTATTTATGTATTAGTTAGGCCAATTAAAGGGGGGACGCATACAATCACTTCAATAAATGAATGAAAGATGTAGAAAATTTGACAATGATTTTAATCAACCTAGAAGATGAGAATTCACTTAACCTGACAAAGAGAATTTCACATTCTCTCTCCCCCTCTGTCTCACTCTCGCACTCTCTCTCTCTCTCTCTCTCTCTCTCTCTCACACACACACACACACACACACACACATTAGATGGTAGCAAAAATGGCAGAGTAAGGTTTTCCAAAAGATCTCTCATTCATAAAAGTAATGAGAAAACTATAAAAACAAATAATCAGAATCAAATTTTCCAGAGTTCTAGAAATTAACTAAAATAACTAAAGGTGTACAACAATTCAGGGAGTGTTTATTCAAGAAAAATGTCTAAATTCCAGTAAGAATAGTTACCTCTGTGACATTTTATCTTGTCCTACTCTTCATCATCTCTCTTGCCTTATAACCAACCCAGCACAATCTTGGTGAAAACCAATAGGCTTGTAGCCACTGTAGGAGCAGAAAGGGGGTTGGAGCGCCTTCAAAACCTCATTCCCAGAGAGCTATCATTATTTGATTTATCTGGTCATTCCTTGAAGAACCCCACTTGCAAGGCTAGCTTTATTGGATCTGACTGGAAATCACACAGTGTGAAAGCCTTTTCCCTCAGGGTGTTTGTAAAAAATCAATTAGATGCACTTCTGAGGTGTTAGATAACAGTTCTGTTCTTATTCTGTTGAATCAATCAAGAACAGAAGAAAACTTCCATTAATCTACAAAAATAAAATTGTAATATGCAAATCAACCGAACGACTGACCAGTGGAACAACCATCCGGACATCCATCTGGACAAAGCCAGGGCTGTGAGGGCCGAGGCAGCTGGAGCTGCGAAGGCCTCCTCTTGTACGAATTTTGTGCATAGGGCCTCTAGTAACAGATAAGAGGGGGCTATAGGTTGTCTCTGGTTCTGCCCCACAAATGTCTTTTCACTCCAGTTTCTAGGCAACAGGAGCACATCCTTGCTCGGTTGTGCCTTTCTCTGGCAGAGGGCAGAAATACAGAGCAGAAGGCTCTTTTTCAAACACAAATATGTGATATTTCCATGCTTGGAATCTTTCATTGACAGGCTCTTTCGAAGGCTGAAAGGCTACTACTGGTCACTACTGGCTTCTATGGACTTCTCCTAATTTCTAGTCTGGCTCCTCCCTTTCTTCAAATGCTTCAACCTTCCTGGATTACTTGCAGTTCCCCAAACTCGCTCCGGGCCTTTACTCAAGTTTTTGCCCTTCTTGGAATCTCCCCTCCCCTCCTAGTTCGCCTAACAAACTCCTACTCATTTGTCAAGATTCAAACCAATTGTTGCTTCCCCAGGGCCTCAACACCATTTCTTTGGGATGAGATGCTCTTCCTCCCACACACATCACTTCTTCCCGTCCCCTGCGTGATAGAGAGATTAGTACAGAAATGATTGGGAAATCATCAGCAGGGCCGCCCACAAAAATTTGCATTTCCTGGTATTTTCTTTAATCTTAGCAGACTAAGAGAGGGAAGTAACATGCCCAAGGCCACGTAACAAATTAGCAGCAGAGTTGAAGTTGGAAGTCAAAGATGCCTTCTCCTTCCTTTGGAGTATGCTAATAATCACTGGGCTTGACCCATTACCCTCTTAGGTTCACAAAGGTCTCCTGGATTCTCTCAAATTTCAGACCCTCTAAATTTTGCAAGGTCTTCTAAGAAGGCAACATTGAAAAGTTTGTTGACACTTAGAGAAAGCACTGGAATGAATGTATTTGGTCTAAAGCCTATACCTAACACCTAGAACCACAAAGGAAGCCCCTGGAAGGCTTCTAGAGTAAAAGAAAGCATAACTTTGGCAGGCAGTCTTGGGTTTGAGTTCCAAACCCACCAATTACCAGTTTTAGAGCCTCAACTATAGGCCAACAAGCTAAAAGTAAACTTTCTAGGCTTAGTTTCTTCATGTGAAAAAGCATGGTGATTTTTTTCATAAAGATTAAATAAGATAGACTCAGTAAATCATCCAGCACAAAGTCTGGCATACATTAAGTATTCAATAACCTTAGTTGCCTTCTTCTAATGCTGCTCCTTTTTGTCTCCCAGGCTCAGGACTTTAATTTGACTGAATCAAGACAAGTTCTCTTAGCCTAAACGCTTCCAAATCCTATATAATAAAAGCATAGTATGCAAATTGTTCCCTAGACCCGGAGTTCCTCCAGGAGTTCAACCAGCGGACGGGGCCGGCTGGGGGAAGGGAGGGAGGCTCCAGCTGGCAGCTGGCAGCCTTTGGGGACCCTACCAGTGCATGAATTTCATGCACTGGGCTTCTAGTCTAAAATAAGAGGAAATTGATTACATGTTCAATTCCAAAACGTGTATCTTCTTTTTCTTCTTTCTTTTATTAATCATCCATTCAAGTCTATGGGCTCAGCACAAAGCTTGCCTTTGGTTGTAAACTGCACAACAGAGGTTTGCTTTTAGAGGAAGTAGAGAGGGGTTGAAAGATACCTAGGGAAATGCAAATTTGGTGGCTAAATAGGACTTCCCTGGGCATGATAATTTCCAAAATGCTGCTGAGATATAATTTTAGTGATGATGTAGAAAGGGAAGGCCAGCCCTACCTCAAAGAATGGTTGTAATTAGTGTGTTAATTCCATAAATATTTTTAGCGCCTACTGTATGTCAGGTATAGTTAGATAGGAAAAACACAAATATAGAAGAAAAGGAAAGTCAGTCAGGGGGAAGGTATACTGACCTAGACCCAAGAGACTACTTTTTGGTCCTAACTTCTCAAAAACTAGTCATATGACCTCTGGCAAGTCCCTCAAAGGTGTTAACTTCTTTGTTTCAGCTCTATATATTCAAATGCCCCTTAGAAATCTCCATCTGGATGTACCATAAATATGCCAACTGAACCTATCCAAGCCAAAAAACTAATTTTATATCCTTGCTCCCAATTGTATCTCAAAGTTACCTCTACCTCTTGTACTTCCTATCTCAGAGAATGGCATTTCGATATGCCTGGATTTAAGCATTTTGTTCATCAGGGACATTGGCCTATAATTCTCTTTCTTTGTAGTGTCTTTATCTGGGTTTGGAATTAGGATAATGCTAACTTCATAAAAAGAACTTGGAGTGTTCCTTCCTCTTGGAATTTTTGGAATAGTTTGAGGACGATAGATGTTAGTCCTTCTTTGAATGTTTGGTAAAACTCCCCTGTGACGCCTTCTGAACCTGGGCTTTTGTTTGCTAGTAGGTTGTTTTTATTTTATATTATTGCTTCTATTTCATCAGTTGTTTTTGGCTGTTCAGGTTTTCTGATTCTTCCTGATTCCGTTTTGGAAGATTGTATTTTTCTAGGAATTTGTCCATTCCATCCACGTTGTCCAGCTTATTGGCCTATAGTTAGTTGTTCATAGTATTTTCATGCAATCATTTGTATTTCTGTGGTGTCATTAGTTACTTCTCTGCTTTTGTTTCTGATTATATTTATTTGGGTCCTCTTTCTTTGTTTCTTGATGAGTCCGGCTAATGGGTTATCAATCTTGTTTATTCTTTCAAAGAACCAGCTCTTGGTTTCATTGATTTTTTTGTGTTTTTTTGTGGTTTTTTTTAGTATCTGTCATTTATTTCTCCTCTCATCTTTATTATTTCCTTCTTTCTACTTATTCTGGGCTTTTTGTGGTGATCTCTTTCTAATTATTTAAGTTATAGGATTAAATAGTTTATGATTAATTTTTCTTGTTTTTAAGTTAGGCCTGTAATGCTTGCTTGAACTTCCCTCTCAGGACTGCTTTTGCTGTATCCCAGAGATTTTTGGTTTTTGTATGTTCATTTTCATTTGTTTCCAGGATGTTTTTTATTTCTTTCTTGATCTCATTGGTAACCCATTCATTGTTTAATAACATGCTATTTATCCTCCATGTGTTGGATCAATCCCTTTAGTATTATGTAGTGACCTTTTTTTCTTT
Organism: Myotis davidii; assembly: GCF_000327345.1. NCBI lineage: Eukaryota > Metazoa > Chordata > Mammalia > Chiroptera > Vespertilionidae > Myotis > Myotis davidii. The sequence continues at coordinate 83,039 of NW_006282378.1, forward strand.
CTTTCTTTTTTTTTTTTTTTTAGTGTTTTTACTGTACTTGAATTCTAATTTTATTCCGTTGTGGTCTGAGAAGATACTTGATATGACTTCAATCTTCTTGAATTTGGGAATTTGGGGAGACTTTGCTTGTGACCCAATATGTGGTCTATTTTTGAAAATGTCCCATGTGCACTTGAGAAGAACATATATTCTGCGGCTTTGGGGTGAAATGTTCTGAAGATGTCAATTAAGTCCATCTGATCTAGTGAGTCATTT
>NW_006282378.1:84260-89918 GCF_000327345.1 Myotis davidii
TTGGTTTCAGATCCTTGCTTTTCATTACCTTGAATACTTCATGACATTCCTTTCTGGCCTGTAGAGTTTGTGATGAGAAATCAGCTGACAGCCTTATAGGAGCTCCTTTGTAAGTAACAAATTGCTTCTCTCTTGCTACCTTTAAGATTCTCTCTTTGTCTTTAATTTTTGGTATTTTAATTATGATGTGTCTCGGTGTGGGCCTGTTTGTGTTTTTCTTGCTTGGGACTCTCTGTGTATCTTGAAATTCTGTGACTTTTTCCATCACCAGGTTAGGGAAGTTTTCTGCCATTATGTCTTCAAACACATTTTCTATCCCTCACTCATTTTCTTCCCCTTCTGGCACACCTATTATGTGAATATTATTACATTTCATGTTGCCCACAGCTCCTTTAAGCTGTCCTCCTGTTTTTTATTGTATTTTATTTTTTGGATTCTATGATTGAGTGATAGTTTCAACTCTGTCTTCTAATTCACTCATTCAATCCTATAACTGCATCTATTTCATTAGTTGTTATTGGCCTATTCACGTTTTCTGATTCTTCCTGATTCCTTCCAATGTGTTCTTTATTAGTGCTATGTCATTCTTTATTTCTGACTGTTATTTTTTTCATAACTATCTTATCTCATGCTATTGAGCATCTTTACCATCATTACTCTGAACTCTATTATCAGATAAATTTCTTATCTCTCTGATTTATCTCTTCTTCTGGAGAATTCTCTTGTTCCTTCATTTGGGGGTAGTTGTCTTTTTGTCTCCCCATTTTTGGGTTTGTGTTTATGTATCAGTAGATCTGCTACGACTCCCAATCTCTAGTGCAGTACAATTTCAAATGATCACCAGGTTAGGGAAGTTTTCTGCCATTATGTCTTCAAACACATTTTCTATCCCTCACTCATTTTCTTCCCCTTCTGGCACACCTATTATGTGAATATTATTACATTTCATGTTGTCCCAGAGCTCCCTTAAGCTGTCCTCCTGTTTTTTAATTGCTTTTTTCCTTTTGGTTCTCTGATTGGGTGGTCTTTTCAACCGTGTCTTATAATTCACTGATCCAACCCTCAGCTTCCCCTAATCTGTGTATTCCTTCCCATGTTTTCTTTATTAGTGCTATGTCATTCTTTATTTCTGACTGTTATTTTTTTCATAACTATTACTCTGAACTCTATTTCTGATAAATTGCTTATCACCATTTCATTTCGCTCTATATCTGATATAGAATTACAGGCCAATATCCCTGTTGAACAATCTCTCTGATTTATCTCTTCTTCTGGAGAATTCTCTTGTTCCTTCATTTGGGGGTAGTTGTCTTTTTGTCTCCCCATTTTTGGGTTTGTGTTTATGTATCAGTAGATCTGCTACGACTCCCAATCTCTAGTGCAGGACAATGTCAGACACTGTTTCTGATTGTCTCTGAGTCCCCTGTTTGGGGCTATCAGCAATCCACAGCTGTCGCTCCCTTTTCTGGGGCCGGATGCCTTTGGAAAGGACAAGATATGCAACAGGTCTTCTTTTCCTAGCCCTAGGCTCAGAAAATCAGACAAAGACTCAAAGCCTCCAGAGATCTGCCTCTGCCTGCAGTCTGATTGTTAGCAGCCTTGATTGGCCTTAGGCCAGCGGTCGGCAAACTTCGGCTCGTGAGCCACATGTGGCTCTTTGGCCCCTTAAGTGTGGCCATGAAGTTTCAATCGCACTGTATGTGCGCACCCGCATGTGGTATTTTGTGGAAGAGCCACACTCAAGGGGCCGCAGTTTGCCGACCACTGCCTTAGGCCATGGACCACAGGGTAGGGCAAGAGTTCTTCCAATAGGGTGTGGTAACTGCCTTTCCCCCAGGCCAAAACCACCTAGATAGCAAAGATCCATAGGAGAAATGTCTTCTGCAGCATGAGGAAATGACTCCACACAGGAAACCCAGGTAGCTGCCCTCCAAGCTCCAACCCTAGAGTTCCCAACCCTGAACTCTCCTCACACAGCTCCAATTCACTCTGCCCTCCTTCTGCCAGAGCTCAAGGTGAGTGGCTGCACAGGAAATTTTGTGCATTGGCCCTTTAAGAGGGTGCCTGCATTTCCAGTTGTCTCTGGCTGGCAGACAGCAACCCTGCTGCTCTTCACAGCCAAGTGTTATGTGAGCTCCCTTCTCAGTTCTGGTGCTCTGAGTTTTCGGTGGGAACCCCCTTCAGCTGAGATATCCCTCCGGACCTTCCACTGCTCTTTGTGGGAGCCCGGGCACCCCTTTCAAGTCTCCACACTTCCTACCAGTCTCTATGCTGTTCACCACTTTCCATCCATGGTTCAGCTTCTCCCCAGCTGGTCTTCAGTTGATTTTTCAGTGTGGTTTTTCTGTATTTTCATTGTATTTCCAGTTTGGTCCTGGGAGAGTGTCAGTGTAGGTTCCACTCACTCTGCCACCATTTTTAATCTGAGGATCATTATTTAATTCCTCATGTCCATCTCTAGAAAATCAAAAGAATGATCGACACCAGATGAAAAAATGACTACCACGTGCCAGGCACCTTGCTTGCATTAATATCATTTAGTTCTCTCAACAGCTTTATGAGGTGGCTCCTCATCTTAACTATGTTACTGCAGAGAAAAGGCTCAGAGAGATTGAATAACTTGTCCAAGTTTGGATGATTTGTAAATAACAGACCAGAGATTGGAACCCAGGTCTCTCCAACCACAGAGCCAGAGTTCTGAATCAGTCTACTCTAGTGCCTTCAAAACAGAGATTTGCAAACTTGAAAGCAGTTGTGACAAGGTAAGAAAACTATGGAATTTTTTCTTTATTTAAAAAAGAATTTTTCAATGTTGTATTACATTTGCAATTTTAAAAAGAGGCAACAAAAGTCTAACGTTTAAAAATCCCTTTTCCTATGCTGCTCTTAACTAGAAATGATGCTAAAAGTCATTCAAGTGGTTTATGATTAGGGGTCTTACTCCTTGTATAATTACATCATTAAAAGGTGTTTACTAGTAGAGTCACTTTTTAACCCAATTGAATGGTTTTCTCATGGTTAGTGCCAGGGTAGGCAATGTGTGGATGGATGGATGGATGGATGGATGGATGGATGGATGGAAAAGAGGAAGCTATTGGACTTCGTCCATGTGCTTCATTTGGGACCATCGCCACAGTTCATTGCTCTCTCTAGCGATTCCAGCTAGAATTTTTCACTGAAGCTTTCTAATCTATAAGCTTGGTTTTACAAACTGCTCAATTATCTTAGCTTTTTCCTCTTTCCTGGACTGACTTCAAGTCAGCCTGCCTCATTGGTGTGACAACACAGGACTTCCTGTTCTTGGCTCCATACATGATCTCATGCAGCATGCAGCTCCCACTTCCCCAGATGTCCCTGTGTCTCAGGGAATCACCTGGTGGTCAGGGACTACAACTCTTCAGAGAGAAACGAATTAATCTTGCTCCCTATCAGCTTTTGCAGGAAGAGTGCTCAGTAGACTTGCCAAAGAACCTTCTAGGACTGTTGAAGAGGAGAGCTTCATTTGAGTTTTGTTTGAAGGGAGGAGCCAGCTGACAGTGGTTTTTCAGTATTTCTAAGATACTTTGGAAATTATTGTCATATTTATCACTGTCTAAGACAATTGGTCAGAGCTATGAGAGGCAATGTTTGGTGCACAGAAAAGGTCAGAGGCTGACCTTAACCCTGTTCCTTCCTAGAAGGAGTGGTATGGTGTGGGTATTTCCCTTTCCTAGCAGCTTATGCCAATAGAAAACAGGCTAGCAAACTTCACGGCTGCCATGTAGGATCATTTGAGGAATACTAGGAAGCACCCCTAACCCTACCAAGAATGCTTCTCAAAGAGCTGTGGAGACTGCAGGGACATGCGGAGTTCAGGGTCAGTCTAAGGAAGATCCCAGAAGGGGAGAGATCCCCGCATATTGGCTTTGGGGTCTGGAAAGATGGCAGGACCATCAGTCGAACTGACAAGAATTTGGGGAGGAAATCTTCAGATTATCCTCCAGACTCCAGTGCCCTGAAGTGGATTTGAATTCTGTAGGAGACAGTGAGGTGGAAAACTTGGTGAAGACCTTGGAGTGGGCAACCTCAGCACCACAGACCAGGTAAGGGCCAGAGGGCACTTCCAGTGGGCGTCCTGTCTTCACAGGCCACACTGAGCCGTGTCCCCAGCTCACCTCCCTGGGCCTACGTTACCCAGCACATTCATCGGCTCAGGAAGGTGACTGGCTGGCATGGATTCTTAGGGTAAAAATACTGGATAGCCGAACCGGTTTGGCTCGGTGGATAGACCATCAGCCTACGGACTCAAGGATCCCAGGTTCGATTCCTGTCGAGGGCATGTGCCTTGGTTGCGGGCACATCCCCAGTGGGGGGCGTGCAGGAGGCAGATGATCGATCTCTCTCGTCGATGTTTCTAGCTCTCTATCCCTCTCCCCTCTTCTCTGTAAAAAATCAATAAAATATATTAAAAAACAATACTGGATAAAGCCTGGGCCTGGGCCTAAGCTAGAGCCACCGCATAGCCTAGTTTCCTTTTGTCCCTCCTCAACCCCTATAACCCCCACTCACAATAGAGCTGCCTGGTTGACTGGTTTGCTCAGTCTCCATATCAGACACCTGTTCCTGTGGGCTTCCTCATCTTACCCGACAGGGTGTTTTTCCCAGTGCTTTCCCCAGACCAATTTAGCCTCTGTGATCAGGTCTCCTAGAAGATGTTTCAGAGTTGGGGGAAATTTTGTATTTTCATTTTATTTTTTACTTATTTTATTTTTTACTTATTCAGATAAATGTGCTTATCATGGCTCCAAGTGGCCAAGTGATCTGGCCTGCCCTTCAGTTACCTGACCCTGCAGGTCTGTCTCATGTTATAAGGACCTCTGGTCAGAGGCCGTGAGGAGGATGACAATTGGCTGAGAAGTCAGAAGGCGTGGGGCAGCCCAGCACCAGGCACCGGGAGGCAGGTCACTTTGTCACATCTTGCCTCAAAGTGTCAGGAGACTAACAAGTCTTACCAATTCCATTACACTTCCCATGAAACATTGCCTCTGGGACAGACAAAGGTAAGGGCCACAGGAGAATCCTGGGGGACCGCCGTTTCCTGCCCCTCACCTCCATTATCTGTGACAAACAGCACTCCCTTCCCTGTGGCTATGCGGAGCCCACCCTGAGATTGAGGAGGATCACATGCTTGTGGAAAACAGCTGCACAACGAGACCACCTCCCACTCTTAAATCAGAGGGTCTAACCTGAAGTATATTAGTAATTTGTGTCCTTTGTCTTTTTCTATAATTTAGGTTTATCAATTTTACTGATCTCTCAAATATCATTGATTTTCTCTTTCGATTTTGTGTTTTCAATTTCATTTCTTTCTGGGAGTTTTTCTGCTTACTTTGCATTTCATTTGCTCTTCTTTTTCTAGTTTCTTTTTTTTCTTTTTAAATTCTTTATTGTTTAAAATATTACATATAGTATTACATATATCTCCTTTTCCCCCCATTGACCTCTTCCCGGCCATCCCCACCTCCCAGCACCTACCCGCAACCCTCTAGTGTCTGTGTCCATCGGTTATGCTTATCTGCATGCATACAAGTCCTTCGGTTGATCTCTTACCCCACCCCCCATCCTGCCCATCAACCCTCCCCGGCTTTCCCGATGTAGTTTGAGAATCTGTTCAAGTGC
>NW_006282378.1:89964-96817 GCF_000327345.1 Myotis davidii
AAGTAAGTTAATGTGTATTTTATGGCCAGGAAGATGCTTTGTTTTGGTGAATGTTCTTTGTGAGCTTGAGAAAAAATGTGTATTCTGCTATTGTTGCATTGAAGTACTCTGTAGATGTTCATTATACCCAGGTGACTGGTGGTGCTGTTGAGTCCACTGTGCCTTTACTGATTTCCTGCCTGTTGGATCTGTCCATTTCTGACACAGGGGTGTTGAAATCTTGAATTATAATAGTAGACTTATCTATTTCTCCTTGCAGTTCTATCAGGTTTTGCCCACATTTTTGAAGCTCTGTTGTTAGGCACGAACATGTTAAGGATTGTTATGTCTTCTTAGAGAATTGATCCCTTTGTTATTGTATAATGTCCCTCTTTTTCTCCGATAGCTTCCCTTGCTTTGATGTCTGCTCTGTCTGAAATTAATATAGCTACTTTGCTTTCTTTTGATTAGTGCTAGCATGTTTTTTCTTTCTCCATCCATTTACTTTTAATCTTTATGTGTCTCTATACTTAAAGTGGGTTTCTTGTTCACAACATATTGTTGAGTCTTGTTGTTCTTTTTTTAAAATATATTTTATTGATTTTTTACAGAGAGGAAGGGAGAGGGATAGAGAGTTAGAAACATCGATGAGAGAGAAACAACGATCAGCTGCCTCCTGCACACCTCCTACTGGGGATGTGCCCGCAGCCAAGGTACATGCCCTTGACCGGAATCGAACCTGGGACCCTTGAGTCCACAGGCCAATGCTCTATCCATTGAGCCAAACCAGTTAGGGCTTGTTGTTCTTTTAAAATGTATTTTTATTAATTTTAGAGAGGAAGAGAGAGAAATATCAATGATGAGAGAGAATCATTGATTGGCTGCCCCTCACATGCACCCCATTGGGGATGGAGCATGCAACCCAAGCATATGCCCTGACCAGGAATTGAACAGTAACCTCTTGGTTCATAGGTCGATGCTCAACCACTGAGTCATGCCAGTTGGGCTGTTGAGTCTTATTGTTAATCCACTCCAACAAGCTCTGTCTTTTAGTTGGTTCATTTAGAAAATTGACATTCAGCGTGATTATTGATGTAGTTGACTTAATATTTGTCATATTTCTTACTATTTTCTATTTGTTATCTTTGCTCTTTGTTATTATTATTACCTTCCACTCTTTTTCTGCCTTTAGTGGTTTTTTATTTTCCCTCTTTTCTTAGTATATTAGTTGTACTTTTTTTTTTAGTGGTTGCCTTAGATTTTGCAATATATATTTACAACCAATCCAAGCTCACTTACTGCTTCATGGGTAGTGTGAGTACTTTATAATTTAAAAATCCTAATTCCTCTCTCTATTCCCTTATATCATTACTGTCATACATTTCACTTATATACAAGCACAAATGAATATATATATATATATATTAGAGGCCCAGTGTACGAATTCATGCACCAGTGGGATCCCTCTGCCTGGCCTGTAGGATTGGGCCAAAACCAGCTCTCTGACATCCCTCAAGGGGTCCAGGATTGTGAGAGGGCACAGGCCAGGCCAAGGGACCCCACTGGTGCATGATCAGGGCCAGGGATGGACACGGTAGGTTGGCCAGCCAGGGAGGGACCGTAGGAGGGCTCCAGGGCATGTCTGGCCCATCTTGCTCAGCCCTGATAGGCAAGACACCAGCAGCAAGCTAACTTACCAGTAAGAGCGTCTTCCCTCTGGTGGTCAGTGCACATCATAGCAACTGGTTGACCAGTCAACTGTCTACCCCCTGGTGGTCAGTGCATGTCATAGTGACTGGTGGACCAGTCAACTGTCTTCCCCCTGGTGGTCAGTGCACGTCATCGCGAGCGGTTGAGCAGCCTTAGCATATCATTAGCATATTATGCTTTGATTGGTTGAACGGCCGACCAGCTGACCTGACACTTAGCATATTAGGCTTTTATTATATAGGATTTATATACATACATACTAATACATATATATGATATATACATAAGCACACATAATTGAATACATTATTGCTATTATTTTAAACAATGTGCTATCTGTTAGATCAATGATGAATAAGATAAATACAAGTTTTTATTTTACCTTCATTTATTCCTTTTCTGATGCTTTTCTTTTATTTATGTAGATCTGAGTTTCTGACCTATAATATTTTCCTTCTTCTTAAAAAACTTCTTTTAACATTTCTTGCAAGTCAGCACTACTGGAAATGAATTTCCTTAATTTTTGTTTGTCTAAGAAAGTCGTTATTTCTCTTATTATCCTGATCTCCTTATGGAGGTCCATTTGGAGAGTGAGTTTGAGCTGTTAAAATGGACTTTAAAAACATTAGCCTGGTGCCCTAGCTGGTTTGACTCAGTGGATAGAGCATCAGCCTGTGGACTAAAGGGTCCTGGGTTCAATTCTGGTCAAGGGCACATGCCCAGATTGGAGGCTCAGTCCCCAGTGGGGGGGGGGGGTGCAGGAAGCAGCCAATCAATGATTCTCTCTCATCATTGATGTTTCTATCTCTCTCTCTCTCTCCCTTCCTCTCTAAAATCCTATAAAATAAAAGCCTAATATGCAAATTGTCCCCTCAGATGGTCATTTGACCAGGAGTTAGACCAGGAGGCAGAGAGTTCGACCACTCACTATGATGTGCACTGACCACCAGGGGGCAGCGTTGAACATGGCAGGGGTCAGCGATGCAGCGCTGGCAACAGGTGGCAGTGGAAGTGCTGCCAGCCCCGATGGGCCCCAATGAGAACAGGACTGCAGCAGGATAGTGGAGCAGGTAAGCAGGTGGTGCAGGCAGAGGTCCAATTGCCCCGCTGATCACCCTGCAGAAAGTGACAAGCAGCAGCAGGGGGCAGGGCTGCTGCCCAACTCCCAGGCACTGAGGGAGCCAGGTGGGGGTCCCAGCCCCAGTCAATCACCCGGCAGGCGGGATGGTAGAGCATGTGAAGGGGTGACACCAGACCAAAGTGGAGTGCCAGGTGGTGCTGCAGGGCTGCAAGGCTGGGGGATTGAGCTGGGGCTCAATCTCTGTAGGCCACCCCGAGGGGTCCCACTCGTGCATGAATTCGTGCACTGGGCCTCTAGTAAATAATACATTTTATTTTAAAAAACACAAAAAAAACAAAACACTAGCCTGGTCTTTTAAAGACTCCTTGTGAACACCGTAATAACATCTTTCCAAGGTTTCATTCTTACAGCATAACTCATGGAAAAGCACGTGGGCTTTTATTCTGTTACTTCTCCTCAATAAAAATTTAGACACGAGCTCAAAAATAAAGGCAGTCCCTCCAAACAACCACAGAGCTCACTAAATTCTACCACCTGGTATCCAGCAGGGAAGCTGGGTTTCTGACGACTCATCTGCACTTGCCCACCCACCTCTCTATGACTTTGACACCGGAACCTGCCTGCATGTAGATGTGTTCTCTGAAATTATGGAACAAATCAGAAATAAGAGGTCCTTTGACTCATTAAAGTGCAGTCATCCACGTTCCACTTGACCTACCTTACCCAAATTTGGGAGTGATCTGACAAAACTTCCTTTCCTTTGAACTCTAGGAAGAGTTACTGCTTAGAACTGCCCAGAAATCTTGGTGGCCCCTTTCCTGGAGACAGCGAATAGGGGAGCACATTTCTGCGGTTATACCAGGGTTTGGCCAAAGTGACCACACAGCTCCTTCCCGGCTTTATGGTCTAAGCACCTGACTCGGACTTCTTGGGAACAGCAAAGTGATTTAAGGCCTGAGGGGGATGAGCAATTCGCTAGATCAAAAAGTCCCGTTAAGACAGGAAGCCTGCTGGTTCCTGATGCCTGGTGTAGTCTGCAGAGGCAGGGCTGCCCGGTAGAGTTCGCTTCTGCTGTGCCGTTTACAAGCAGCTGCCACCCGGGGTTCCTCTCACCAAGCTCCTTCCTTCTCTTCACGGATGGATCCCAAGGGGCTTCTCCCCTTGAACGTCCTGCTGATTCTCTCCCTGGCTTGTGACCGGAGCTGTGGATCAGGTGGGTGTCCATGTGTGTGAGGGTCGGAGCCCTGGTGTTACTTGCCATGGAGTCAGCCAGCCCCGGGGACTGACAGGAGGCGCGGTGGCGAGGGGCTGTGGTTCGGCTGCCTCTTCCTTAGGGACTGGCTGGGAGTTTCATCTGCCTGTTTCGAACGGGAAGGAACACTGTGAGTTCCTGTGCCCCGGGTTCCGAGGAAAAAGGGAGCTCTGAGCCAAAGGCACAGGTCACCTTCTAGACCAGCCTCTCCGGTGACAGGCTCTGGTCAGTCCTGGTTGAGTGGGTGGTTTTGTGTTGATGTCCTTCTGGCAAAGACCCAGGCGAAGAGCTTGAGATGGGGAGACCAGGCTCTGGGAGAAGATGGCTCCCACACCCTTGCCCTGGAAGGGGTCAGAGACATGGTCCAACAACAAGGGAGGACTGTCGTGGGAAGAGAGGGTAGAAGCGAAAATCCCAGGCATTTGGTTGAGAATAGAGAGGCCACAGTGCGGTTGTACCGGTGACTACTTTCCTGGAAGAGAAGGTTCCAACGCAGCAGAGGGGAGAGGCCAGGGTTTCTGGTTTTCTGGTTACAGTTAGTGGTCAGGGCAGCTTCAGCGCAGGCCAGTCACACGGCAGGGCGCTCGGACTGGGCTCTGTCCCTGTCTTTCTTGCCTCCTGAAGGCTAGCTGATGTTCTCTGTTTGGTAGCATCAGGGCTGTGGGGAAAGGTATTTGAGAAAGAAAAAGCCAAGCAAGAAATGAACTTTGGGTTCACTGGGTATTGGGGTGAGTCTCGTTTCAGCTTAAAGGCCTTGGGACTTGAATTAGAGTGTGGGAGGCAGCCTGAAGTGTGTGGGGGGGGAGAATCCGGAGTCTCCCGTGTGTTTTGTGCTTGGGGTTTTCAAGACAGTAAATCCATGATGGACTCCTCCGGGAAAATCCCAGAGACATGCCTGGGAGACCGGAGGGGCTGCACATGAGATCTACCCTTTGCCAGACTCCCAGGTGGAAAGAACTTCCGAGCCCCACTTTTCCTCAGAATCAGGCAGACCCGTGGCTCTTGCTGCCCGATGTCTGGGAGAGGAATAACTGAGCTCAAGGCTCAGAAAGCCAAACTGAATCACGGGAAGGGCCTTCCTGGGTGCAGCCTATTTTCACCTCCTCCCTTTTTAGAACACCTCTAAGTGACTGCAGTAGGTTTTTCATTTCTGTGCTTTTTTGCATCCTGGCACATGACGTCTCAGGTGCTGCTGTCAGCTATTCCACTCAAGACTGTGGAGGTCACTGGTTAGTGAGTAACAGCCCAGCCCCCATAGGGTGTGTCTACCCAATCAGCAGTGGCTCCCTTCCTTCCATTCTGTCTTCTCTGAAATATGCACGCCACTTTTACAGTGTTTTTATTTTTAAATACACACCCTTCTGTGAAACCCCAATAAAACCCACACAGAAATGTTTTGCAAGTTGGACAGATCAGCCATGACAGAGGCACCCAACCAAGAAGCCCAGTTCTTCTAAAGTCAGTACCGTCTCCCCTTCCCTCTCTCTTCAGCTCACCTTCCGATTCCCAGTCAGAATGTAAAAATCAAAAAGTTCACATGGCTCAGTGGTTGAGCATCGACCTATGAACCAATAGATCACAGTTTAATTCCCTGTCAGGGCACATGCCCAGGTTGTGGGCTTGGTCCCCAGAAGGGGGCATGCAGGAAGCAGCCAATCAATGATTCTCTCATCATTGATGTTTCCATCTCTTCCTCTCCTTTCGTTTCTGAAATATCTATGTACTGGAGGCCTGGTGCATGAAATTTGTGCACGGGAGTGGGTCCCTCAGCCCAGCCTGCACCCTCTCTCAATCTGGGACTGCTGGCTCCTAACTGCTCACCAGCCTGCCTTCCTGATCGCCCCTAACCACTCTGCCTACCTGCCTGATCACCTCTAACCACCTCTGCCTGCTGCCCTGATGGCCCCTAACCATCGTCCCCTGCCAGCCTGATCACCCCTAACCACCTCTGCCTCAGGCCCCACACCGTGGCTTTGTCTGTAAGGAGGACTAGATGACCCGAAGATGTCCAATCGACCCAGTCTAATTAGCATATTATCCTTTTATTAGTATACACACACACACACACACTAGAGGCCTAGTGCACAAAATTCGTGTATGGGTGGGGTCCCTAGGCCTGGCTGGCAATCAGAGCTGGGCTGGAGAGGAGGCAATGGTCACCAGGCTGGGCGCAGAAGGAACAGACATCGACGCCACCATTGTCGGCACCCCACTACTGCACAGTTCCCCACCTCCACCCCTCCTCCTTCCCTTGCCACCACACCGCCACCATGGCAGGCAGGTGGCAGGCTGATCGGGCCCTGCTGGCAGCGGGGAGAGACAGAGTACGGGAGGTTGGCCACCGGCCCCAAGGAGGGAGCCAGCACTCAGTCCTCTTGGGAAAGGGGCCACATCTGCCGCCACCCACCCCCAATTCCCCATCCCAGTCCAGGGACCAGCCTCAATTGGACCATCGGGGCCTGCCAGCCAGGGGGAGGGGCTGGACGGTTAGCTGGCTGGGGGAGGTTGGCTGTAGGAGCACACTGACTACCAAGGGGCAGCTCCTGCATTAAGTGTCTGCCCCCTGGTGGTCAGTGAGCATCATAGAGACCATTCATTCTGGTGGCTTAGGCTTTTATATATAGACTAGAGGCCCGGTGCACAAAAATTTGTGAACTCGGGGGGTGGGGGGAAGGAGGGGTGCCTCAGCCAGGCCTGTGCCCTCTGGCATTCTGGGACCCCTCGGGAGACAACGACCTGCTGGCTTAGGCCTGCTCCCAGGTGGCAGAGGGCAGGCCCAATCCCTAGGTGCAGCCCCTGGTCAGGCTCAGAGCAGGGCCGATTGGGGAGTT
>NW_006282378.1:97226-104779 GCF_000327345.1 Myotis davidii
GCTGGGGGTGACTGAAGCTCCCAACCGCTCCTTTTTTTCTTTTTTATTCTGGGCCAGCTTTATCTTTACGCTTGGCTCCAGCTCGTAGGCCTCTGCGGCTGAAACTAGGTTTCTGGCCTTTGCTTACAATGCTGCGATCCTGCTGGCTGAAGTCCGGTGGGATTCGTTACTATGTTTCTTAAACTGCAGGCTCAGAGGCCTGCAGCCGCAGGTGGGGAACGTTGGGTTCCACAGTCACTGAGGCAAGCAAGCCTCATGTTAGTTTCAAGCTGCCTGGCTGCCGGCTGCCATCTTGGCTGACAGTTAATTTGCATATCTCGCTGATTAGCCAATGAAAAGGGTAGCGGTCGTACGCCAATTACCATGTTTCTCTTTTATTAGTGTAGATAGATTTTTTTTTAAGTTCATGACCCTTCCCTCAATAAAGTGAATTTTCCAACCCCCCCATGGTACTTTTTAAAAAAAAATAGACTTTATTTTTAGAATAGTTTTGGATTCACAGAAAAATTGTGGCAGAAGTACAGAGATTTTTCCCTACCTCCCAACCTCCCCCGCCTCCCCCCACACACACACACATATGCACAGCCTCCCTTATTATCAGCATCCCCCACCAGAGTGGCACATTTTTTACAATTGATGAATCTACCCCAATAGCATGTTTTATTCCTTCATGCAGGTCCTCTCCACCTCCTCTCCACACATGGTGGGGGGGAGGGGGGTTGGAGATGAGGGACAAGTAAATGTGGGTTCTAGACTTGGTCCAACCCTGTGTATATAACAGTCTTGGGCCCATTTTATCTGAAGATGTAGATCTGGGCACTTTTATTTCTCAAAAGCTTTAATAATGCCACCACCATCTCTGTCTCCAGCACTGGGCTGGAAACCAAAACATCAGGGCTATTTGTTTTATCATAGGTTGACCTGGGACCATCCCATTCAGCAACTATGTAATTAGGATGCATGATGTGGCAGGCACAGGGAGAGGTGTGGGGGGGCAAAATGAGCAAACACAGCCTCTGCCAGCACCTGACACAGAGTCTGGTCCATGAGAGCTCTTCCACACATGTCTGTGGACTGAGTAATGATAGCATGTGCCGCATGCTTACTACTTACCAGGCACTGTTCTAAGTGCTTCATGTGTATCATTCGTCTAATTCTCAGGCGAACCCTAAGAGATATGTTTCAATTGTTACTATCATTATCCTATAGAGTAAAGTGGTAATATGCAAATTGACCCTCACTCCATCACGCCATCACAAGATGACTGCACCCACAGGTGAGGCAAGGTTTCCGTAACAAGCCATAATGAGCGAGCAGCAGGGACCTGAGGCTGCATGGAGCTGGGCAGGGGACCTGAGGCTGTGCCCCCCACCCAGTGGGGCTTGATGGGGGACCTCAGGCTGCACCCTCCACTCCAGCATCGGGCCAGAGAACCTGAGGCCACACACCCCTGCCTGGAGGGCTTAACAGGGGACCTGAGGTGAGGCCTCCCACCCCGGCACCAGGCAGGGGGACCTGAGGCTGAGCCCTCAGCCCAGTGGGGCTTGACGGGGGTGGGGCTGGCCAGGTCTGGATCTCATGCGATTTCAAAGTGCATGCAGGTGGGTGGAAACTTGACTCTGGGTCCCACAACGTGCCCCAGACTCTGACAGGAGGAAGATTTTCATATACATTTTACTAATTTTCTTTCATCTCTGACACTTCTATTATAGAGGAAGGGCAAATAGCAACATTAAAATATTTCCTCTAATTAATTCCCTTTTAATGTGGATGAATTTCATGCACCGGGACACTAGTACTTTTATAAAAGAGGAAAGAGAGGCACAGAGTAGTTTATCACAGTTTCTCTGAGGTCACACAGCCTGACTCCAGAGGCCTCAATGAATAAAACTGGATGAACTTGTGTTTAGGGAGGGGAGGAAATGCTAAAACTTATATCCAGGTCCCATGGTAAAAATTGGAATGTGCTATCTATAATTGAAGCATATGAGTTGACTTGAATTGAATTGAAATGAATCAAAGTATAAGAATTTTCAAAAGATGAGAAAAGTTAATAAAATCATAGAAGGAAGTAGAGGGCATTTGGAAGTATTTGATCTAGAATTTGGAAAGTGGATAGAAACTTCTTCCATCGTGTAAGTTTTCATTTAGTAACTTGGTTAACAGGTTTGTTTATTGCAAGAGTATCACATGTACGTCTAAAAAACTTCAACAGTACAATGGGGTGAAAAATGGACACAAATCTCCCTTCCATACCCCCTCATGGAGGAACTCTATTACCAATTTCTTTTGTGTCCTTCCAAATATGTGTCTGGCAGGTTGGATTGTTATAGGCCTTGAGAAGAGTGCTCTAGGTGAGGGCACTAATGTAGAAATGAGGTGTGTGAGTGTTCAGAGAAAATGGTCAATAGTCTGTTGTCCCTGAAACCTAAGGTTCATAGCTAAGCCACTTCCATCTCCTCACCTGGCAAGTGGGGAGAAGGGTCCCCATCATTTCTCTCCATTTTACATCTCTTAGGGATGTTATAAAGATGACGAGAGTATATTCTTCTTTTGGAGAGAGGAGAACTTAAACTTTTGTCATTTGTTCATTCATTTAGCTCACTCAGCTGTGTCATTCTTGGGCTACAAGGATTTATTGAGCTCCTACTATGTCCCAAGTGAGTTAGGATTACAGCAATGAGCACGGCCTTCACAGTCCCTATTCTTGGGAGCTTCTAACTGAGTAAAGATGATGGGCCTTGAACCAGAGTTAAAAGCATGATGACTGGTATGAAGGAGAGGGGCAGAGGGCACAGGAAGCACATGGCAGGAAACCCTGTGTCAGAGGCAGGGGCAGGATGGAAGGTGCTAGCCAGGCAAACACAGGGTGGTACCAGGCTTTCTGCCTGGGGAGTGGCGAGTACAGGTTCTCCAGGACAGAAAGACCCAGCAGCACCGAGGACTGGGAACGGAGGGCGGCTGGTGGGACTAGAGTTGAAAAAGCAGCCCTGGGCACATTATCTTTTCTTTCCGGCCCTAGATTTGCCGTAGGAACTGCTAGGCTCTGTGAGTCCTGCCTCTTCTCTACCCGAAAGAAGTGCTGTAGCAAGATGCTACCAGCGCCTGTGAACGTACTGGGTGAGGTGGGTGGGGTGGGGTGGCGGTGGGAGTCTCATTAGGCAGAATCCCGTCATGTGAAAGGGTTGGTTCCATGCTACTGATCTCAGGAAACTATCCGTGGCCCCTGTGAATCACTCTAGTTTCTGAGTAAAGTGAACCTGGAAGGAAAGTGAGTTGGTGCTAACAGCTACACGTGTTCCTTCCAGACCCTCTTGGTAAACAGGAATGACTGAATCACAGACCCCCCGGAAACCACCCATCAGGCAGCAGCTTTGGGAGCGGGGACTCCGCTGAAGGCCTGTGTCACCCTCTTTAAAGTCCCCACTTGTTTTCCACTCACGCTTAGGTGGCGATGACTTCAAGGCCTCCCGTCACTCGCACACAGAGAGTTGTTACCTCATCAATCTTTTGTGGTTGTGGGCTATGAGGGTCTCTTCCTAACCAAGTTTTGATTCCACTTCCCATGACTGAGTGAGCACAAACCACTCAGCCTGTTTTTCTCATCTGCCCCCTCTTTTCTTTTCCACTTTCCCCTCCTACTTCCTTTCCTTGATTTTTTTTTTCCTACTCCCTCTCTCATCCTTTGTCCCCTCCTCCCCACTCTCCATCAATAAAAGGAGATGTAGGGATGGGGGAGGGTTATGGTGTGAGAAGGGGAATCGTTTTCATTTCTTTCCTCGTCATGTCCACATTGGTCTAAACATATAGACAGTATGCGAGTGACTTTTAATCTTGTTTTAAAGTTCAGGCCCCTTTGAGAGATGACATTTATGGATGTGTTCCCAGGAAAATGTCCACATGCTTATCTGCCCAACATTTTGTACATAATTTCAGCAGACTCCACAGGATATTTCTTCTTGCACATATGGTTCTAATTTTCTATCCTTCCTTTATATGAAGAAGTTTAAGTTCAGGATGCAAGAAGTTACTTTCTTGGGTTCTGTACCTGCCACGTCATCTGGGCGGTCAGACATTCATTAGGGTGCTTGCAACATGCTTCACAAATTATCTTTGTAAAAACACCAAGACCAACACCAGCCTTCCTCATCAGCATTCCTCGGCTAAACAACAAGCTTTCCTCACCAGCATTCCTCAGTTAAACAATAAGAGAACATTCTGTTTTCAGAGTTAATATATTAGCAATATTTTTAAAAAGCAAATGCCTAACTACCTTTCTCATTTTTCCTCAATAAACATGAGTCTCAGCCACTCTAATCCTGATGCCGGCCGAGGTAGATTGCTTTTTCCCCTCCTCTCCCCCTCCCTTCAATCTCTAATCTCTAGTCTGATGTTATCTGGGCCCTCACAGCTTTAGGATTTCAGGATAGTTGGGTATCAAGAGCATTTCGGCCAATTTGTCCAATGTTCCAACCACCCATCTTAATTCCAAGTTAATGGAGTCTTTTCTAGGTGGCTACATCACTTAAGCAAACCGTTTTATTTTTCTTTTCTGACTTTTCTTATCAACTAGAACAATCTATGCTCTCTCTGAGTCATGGGCTCCTTCTTTTATGAACATGAGCATGGTTACGTTATTGAGATCAGTTATCTATTGGGCAAGGCTAAATAAGAGAAATTCCAGTCAGATGACATGGCTTTCGGCATTCATAAAGTGAACAGGCATTCATTCGAAGCCTATTGTGTGCCGACCACTGTGGTAGGTCCTAGGGACAAAGCAATGAACACAATAAGATTCTTCCTCTTGAGGAGTTTGCATCCTAGTGGGAAAGACAAAAATAAAATAAACAAATATACAATCTAACGTCAATTAAGCAACCAGGACAGCATTCTGTTTTCAAAGTTGACATATTAGCAATATTTAAAACAGTGATAAGTACAACAAGAAGGGGATGCTATTTTGTTTATTTGGGGGGGGGGCTATTTTAGACAGGGAGGTCAGAGTATGTCTCAGAAAAGATCATGTTTTATCAGAAACCTAAAATAAAGTGAGGGAATGAGCTATCCAGATATATAAGAAAGAGAGAGAGAGAGAGAGAGAGAGAGAGAGAGAGATGCAAAAGTTCCAAACTAGAAATGTTCTTGAGTAAAGAAAGAGCCAGAGTCAGGATGTCCATAGTGCAGAGCGCACACAGCAGGGAGAGGGAAGGAGATGGAGTTGGAGCAGTACCGAAAGCTGGGTTTTTCAGAGTCTCTGAAGCCAGAACAAGGACTATGAATTTCTATTCGATGGGTGCTAGAAAGCCCTAGAATTTGAAAAGCAGTAGAAATAACATTGGACATAGTTTTAAAAGATTACCCAGTCCATCGTACGGACGTAGAAGATTAGTTGGAAGACAATGGTGGGGCCCAGGCCAATGATGATGGTGGTAGAAGCAAATGAGGTTGGAAGAGCTGGGATGCCATGCGTATTTTGAAGGCACAGCCAACAGGAATTGCTGTTAGACTGAAAGTGGAGTATGAGGAAGAAAGGAGTCAAGCATGATTCCCGTATCTCTGCCTGAGAATGTGTGGGGAATTGTGAAGTAGTTTGAGGAAGGGGTTCTGGAATCAAGTTCATTTGGTAAGTTAGAGATGCCTGTAGACGTCTAAATACTGAGGAGTGCAGAGAAGGGTGAGAGAGATATCTCTAAGCATTCCAGAAAGATGCTGAACTGTGTGACTGGATGAGTGTGGCTGGGAAAAAAGAAGAGGTCTGAGTGTGAGTCCTGAGATGCTCCCATACTTAGAGGTTTTTAAGAGCAGAAGGTTCCAGTCAAGAAGACTGAGAAGGAGCAGCCAATAAAATGGAAAGAAAGTCAGGAGAGTGTGGTGTTCCAGAGGCCGAGGAAAGACAGTGCTTCAATGAGGAAGTTATGTACTGTGTCAGGTGCTCCTGAGACAGCAAGAGGGGGATGGAAACGTGACCTGGTGTCATGGAATGTACAGCCGCCCTGACAAGAGTGATTCCGGTAAGCAGGAGGGAAGAATGCCTGTTCGGAGTGGGTACAAGAAAAAAAATGGGTCAGGAAATGGAGACAGAACCTAAAAGGACTTTGTGATCATGAAAAATAGAGAAATGGGGAAATGGCTGGGGAGAGACCTGGGATCAGGGGATGGGTTTTTTAAGATTAATAAAATCACATGTTGGTATGTTGTGTTAATGGGAATAACCCACACATATCAAATCACAATAAAACCCATGATGCGAGGGGTGGGGCAATTGTAGGAACAAAGCCTTGAAGTAGGTGAGTGCTCCATGAAGGAGGAAGCTAGCCTTCCCTGGGAGCATAGGCAACCCATCCAGGTAGGTAGGTCACCTTGGTGGTGCTAGTTAAGGGAAGTTCTCTTTTTATTTCTTCTATTCTTCAGTGAAATCGGAAGCAGGGTCGTCAGCTGAGGTTGTGGGTTTGAGGAGAGAAGATGTGTTAAATAGTCAACAGTGGGATCCCTGAAATTGGTTTGAACGGTTTGGGGTTTTTACAGCTGTTGTTGGTTCTGCTTTCTGTTGTTGTTAATCCTCACTCGAGAATATTTTTTTTATTGATTTTTTTTTTTAAGAGAAAGTGGAAGAGGGGAGGGGAGAGAGACGCATCAATGTGAGAAAGACACATCAGTTGGTTGCCTCCCCATATGTGCAATGACCAGGCCGGGAATCGAGCCTGAAACTCAGGCACATGCCTTTGACTAGGAATTGAGCAACACTGGCCAGAACCGTTCCACTTTCTTTTGAAAAATAAAATAATTTCTTACCCTCAACATGATTAACTATCTTGAGGGTTTGGGGAGGGCTAGGAAACCACAGTTTCAACACTGGGCTCAAAAACCTTCCTCAGACTTTGCTCATTTCCATTGTTTGAAATGACACTCTTGTAACCTTGGTCTCCTGGGCTCACGAGCTCAGAATCACTTCCAGTTGCTCTCCATCTATGCCATGCCAGCATGGACAAGGATGAACCTGAGGAGGGACGGTGAAGGATTTAAAGAAGACAGACAAAGAGAATACAACTGGGGTTTGGAGGATCTTCCATGCCTGGATGAGGACACAGAGAGATCCAGCCTGCAAGCTGATGCGTTATTTTATAGTCTGATTATAACAATATTAACAAGTATACAAATGTTCTTGTTTTGGCAACACTTGCTGCACCTCCCACAGCCCATTCGCTACTTAGGAAAGAATTAGCGAGGGCTGCAAGGTCAGGCTTAATTATGCTAGGAGAGCTCTGCCCTCCAGGCTGGGACTTGTTTGTGGCCCTGCCACAGGTCAGTCCAAGGAGGCTTAATCCTATAGCCGCTCCCTACATCCATCCTTCAGTGTACCTAGTGGTGAGAAGTCTGGTGAAGGAATTACCAGACCTGGATTCTAGTCCAGTTACCAGTTATGTGATTTTCAGGAAGTCATTTAACTTCTCTATGCCTTAGGTGCCTTAACTATAAATCTCAGTTGATAGAATTCCCTCCCACGTCAAAGAAGCCCAGTGTCCTAGTTAGTTTATACAGCTCTATAATAAGTA
>NW_006282378.1:105200-125013 GCF_000327345.1 Myotis davidii
TAGCATAGTCACCCTGACCCCACTTTCCCAAGGTGCTGGGCGGGGCTGACCACCAGACACTGAGTGACGGATGAATGATTATTCTGACACATGTTTCTGTGAAAGAGAGGGCTAAGGGACTGTCTGGCTAAAGGAACCAGACAGCCCTGTTTGCCTGACTCCTTAGGCTTTTATTGTAGCAATAGCTTGAACTGAAATTAACTTCTAGATAGGATCAGCAGGGTGAGCATCCTTGAGAAAACACATGCATCTGCAGTGTCCTTTAAGCAAGGACGTCTGAAGTCTAAACATAGATTCCAATAAAACACCCGTGGGCTCAGACTTGTTTGGAAAAGTCAAGTCGGGGTCTGCCACCTTCGACAAGGTTCCCCTAGAGCAGCGGTTCTCAACCTGTGGGTCGCGACCCCTTTGGGGGTCGAACAACCCTTTCACAGGGGTCACCTAAGACCATCGCAAAACACATGTATAAAATTACGTATTGTTTTTGTGACTAATCACTATGCTTTAATTATGTTCAATTTGTAACAATGAAAATACATCCTGCATATCAGATATTTACATTACGATTCATGACAGTAGCAAAATTACAGTTATGAAGTAGCAACGAAAATAATTTTATGGTTGGGGGTCACCACAACATGAGGAACTGTATGAAAGGGTCGCGGCATTAGGAAGGTTGAGAACCACTGCCCTAGAGGCCTCCGACCTTTCCGAGAATCCTCCTTACAGACTTTCCAACCAAGTCCCGTGCTCCCCCACACCAAGGGAAAAGAGCACAGCTGCCCGTGGGCCAGGGGGCCTGGAGCCCTGAGAGTCTCACTTTGCAAGTAAGATTTTGTTTTTTTAAAAAGGTGGCTTTTTCCCCCTGATTTTTAAAAGTTTGAATAGCACTGATCAAGCTCCACCTAGTCTCATAGATGAGGACTGAAATCCAGAGAAGTGGTTTGTACAAGCTTTCACACATCTGTGTGGGTGGTGGGAGGAGGAGAGCTGAAACTCAGCCCACGCAGCATCCTCCAAGCCCTGTGCCCTGGCCAAGCATTGCATTTTCCTGGGGAAAGAGGGAACTTTTTCTCATTTAAACAAAAGCGCTGGTTATAAAGTCACTTAACTGCAGAATTAAACTAGAACCTAGATCAGTGATGGCGAACCTATGACACGCGTGTCAGAGGTGACACGCAAACTCATTTTTTTGGTTGATTGTTCTTTGTTAAATGGCATTTAAATATATAAAATAAATATCAAAAATATAAGTCTTTGTTTTACGATGGTTGCAAATATCAAAAAATTTCTATATGTGACACGGCACCAGAGTTAAGTTAGGGTTTTTCAAAATGCTGACATGCCGAGCTCAAAAGGTTCGCCATCACTGTCCTAGGTTCATCTGAATCCGAGGCCAGTGCTTCACTGAGCCTTTTTAATCCCAGCCCCTCTTGAAGGCACCCAGTTTGTATCTCAGGCTCAGAAGTGTCCTTGAATTCCCATGGGCCCTACCACCATGTGGGCTGTCCTGCTGCCTTGTCTCTGAGGATGGGACAGGAAGCTCCACCTACTCCTCAGCATTTCTTTGAAATCCTCAGGTCCCTACAGGAGAGACAGAAATACCCTCCCCGCCCTTTCTCTGCCCCAGAATTCCTTTTCCTCCAAACAGTGTACGCAGAATTCCTACAGCCCTCCAGCAAGTACCAGGGAGTCCTGATCAGTCGCATGGTGGTCCTGGCGCAGGCTGCTGTGAGCGTGGAGGCTATACGTCATGCATATTCCAGAACAGCTCACCCTGCCTTTGTGACATCTTGTCACATTTTGTGATCAAATTCTTTCCTTGGAAAATATGGTCTCTGCAGCCATGATAGTCTCAAGTCGAAGGAAGAGGCTGGATTTTTCAGTCAGACGGCCCTAGGTTCAGCTCTCAGCTTGGCTGCCTATCAGCTGGTGACATTAGAAAGGCACTCCACTTCCCTGGGACTTAGTTTCCTCGCCTGTAAAATGGGAATAAGTATAACAAGGGTTGTAATTTTAAGAAAGTGTTTAGGAAGATTAAAGAATGTGATGAATGTAAAATGTCAGCGTTGTGCCTGTCCTATAGTAGTTGCTTTTAATAAATAAAACGTTTTCCTTTCCCTTGCCGACCATGTGGGCTGCCCTGCTGCCTTATCTCTGAGGATGGGACAGGAAGCTTCACCTACTCCTCAGCATTTCTTTGAAATCCTCAGGTCCCTACAGGAGAGACAGAAATACCCTCCCCGCCCTTTCTCTGCCCCAGAATTCCTTTTCCTCCAAACAGTGTACGCAGAACTCCTACAGCCCTCCAGCAAGTACCAAGGAGTCCTGATCAGTCGCATGGTGGTCCTGGCGCAGGCTGCTGTGAGCGTGGAGGCTATACGTCATGCATATTCCAGAACAGCTCACCCTGCCTTTGTGACATCTTGTCACATTTTGTGATCAAATTCTTTCCTTGGAAAATATGGTCTCTGCAGCCATGATAGTCTCAAGTCGAAGGAAGAGGCTGGATTTTTCAGTCAGACGGCCCTAGGTTCAGCTCTCAGCTTGGCTGCCTATCAGCTGGTGACATTAGAAAGGCACTCCACTTCCCTGGGACTTAGTTTCCTCGCCTGTAAAATGGGAATAAGTATAACAAGGGTTGTAATTTTAAGAAAGTGTTTAGGAAGATTAAAGAATGTGATGAATGTAAAATGTCAGCGTTGTGCCTGTCCTATAGTAGTTGCTTTTAATAAATAAAACGTTTTCCTTTCCCTTGCCGACTGCATGGCATTAAAGTGAGATAGATCAATGAGGCCTCTACTTCAGACATTCTAAAGCACTGGACACGCGCGATGAATGTAAAATTTCAGCATTATGCCTGTCCTATAGTAGTTGCCTTTAATAAATAAAACGTTTTCCTTTCCCTTGCCGACTGCATGGCATTAAAGTGAGATAGATCAATGAGGCCTCTACTTCAGACATTCTAAAGCACTGGACACGCGCGCGCACACACACACACACACACTCAAATTCTACCATGAAAAGTCATTCTTTTATGTCTTGGAGGTGATACTTAAGCCAATGACAATTAAACCTGTGGGGCATTTATTAACAGCAAACTCCACGGATAGAATACAGAGCAACCCAAATCAGGAACATCAGGGAAGACCAGGGGATCCACTGAAAGACAATTTTTTTCTTCTCTATTTTATCCCACGGTGGTCCAGGCAAGGAGCATGTGGGGAGAGAGGGAGGTGCAGACCTGTAGGTCCCCGCTAGAAATAAGTCACACTGGCAGACCCATTGGGAGGGAACATGGAGGCTGCATTTTCTTCTAATAAAAAGATCAAGTCAGAATCTCAGGGGGCTCATGACAGTGATGGCTCCCTTTCTCCCCTCATGACAGAGCAGGTCTCCACCCCAGAAATTAAAGTGCTGAACTGGACCCTGGAGAACGGGAACTGCAGCTTGATGCTGGCCTGCATGGTGGAGAAGGGGGACCATGTGGTTTACGGCTGGAGCACGGAGGCAGGCACCCACCTGCCGAGTGCAGCAAATGCCTCCCACCCACTGTACCTCACCCTCGGCCCCCAGCACGCTGACGAAAACTACACCTGCACCGCGAGCAACCCCATCAGCAACCGTTCCCAGACCTTCACGCCGTGGTCCAGCTGCAGCTCCTATTCCTATTCAGGTGAGTAGTGGCTAGTGTGCCACCTTAATGCTATGGGCTCAGTCCCACCTGGACCAACCACTCTGCTTCTATAGCCACGGCCTTTACCTGGGTAGCAATGCTACATTTTCTCTCTGGTTTATAAAAGCCTCCCATGTGTATTCAGGGAGTGCTCTCTGCCCATCATGACGAGGGTGGCATTATTCCACTCAGTTCACAACTGAGGAAGCCAATGAGAAATGATGGCGGCAGACCCAGAGGCCCGGTCTCCAAGTCACGATCCTTCTTCTCTCCTCTCGCGTTGGCTCCAGTCAGCAGGGGTGGCTGGGTGAGGGGGTGCGGGTGGCAGGTACTGACTCCCACGTCCCTGCTCCACCAATGGTGGGACAGTTCTATGCCGTCAATAAGTACTTATTGATCACCTAGGCCTGTGGTCGGCAAACTGTGGCTTGCAAGCCACATGATGCTCTTTGGCCCCTTGAGTGTGGCTCTTCCTAAGCCTTAGGAGCACCCTAATTAAGTTAATAACAATATACCTACCTACATAGTTTAAGTTTAAAAAATTTGGCTCTCAAAAGAAATTTCAATCGTTGTACTGTTGATCTTTGGCTCTGTTGACTAATGAGTTTGCCGACCACTGGTCCTAGGCTGTAGGAAATTGGGAAGACATATGACATGTGATCTGCTCTCCAGCAACGTGTTATAAAGATAAGACATAAAACATTTGCTCAGTAATGAAAAGCAGGATGTGATGAAGGACCACTTTCATGGAATTGGCTGTAGATTTCATAGCGGGTGAGAGGATTCAGGGAGTCAGCTCTCTGAGGACCTGGACTGGGAAGTGTGGGAGTAATGATGAATGGTCTAGCACTGGACCATTGCAAAGGCACTTGCCATGGTCTCTTTTGATCCTCACAAGAACCTTGCCAGCATCACCCTCATTTTGCAGACAAGGAACTTGAAGCTCACGGTATTTAGCTACCTTTCTCAAGTTTCTTCAACTTATAAATGGCAGAGTCAGCACCTAAACCTAGATCTTCCGATTGCTCTTTCACGAGAAGGAAAAGCACCGTTATTCTGTTTTCGAAAGGAGCAGAGGGCTGATTAAGCAAGCCCGCCTAGGCACTGGGTGTTGGAAAGAAGATAAGCACCGACTGTTTTCACCAACATATGCTGTGTCCCTGCCTCGGGGACTGAGAACCGGGTGCCGGCCTTGCAAGGCATTGCTGATGCCTCTGTGCATCCCCTGGGAATCTCCAAGGAGACTCCTCCCACAGTAGGTTTGGAGTTTACGTGGAAGGATTTCTGAATGACCAGGGATGGAGAGACAGGGAAAGCCAGCCAGTTTATGCATTTCATTATAGCATCTCCAGTCAGAGACTCACCTGGGTATTCCCACATGAACTGCTGGGAAAATCCCACCTGGCCTCCAGTCTGGTTCCTTGGTGAACTGAACCCACCAGGTGTTGCCTCCTCAGCCATTCATGGCAAGTCAGTCATCTACCCGCCTAGACGTGTGTCTGGCTGCTTGCCCACAGTAATGATGAATGGTCTAGCACTGGACCATTGCAAAGGCACTTGCCATGGTCTCTTTTGATCCTCACAAGCAAAGACCTTCAGAGGCTGTCTCCCAGTTCAGGCCCCTCTCCCTGGCCAGTCATTCAGAATGTGCCGGTGGGACCAAGACAGTAGAGTTTACAGGACATGGCCCCAGAGGTCCCAGATCCAACCCTGCCCTTTTTGCTTACAAAGGTAGGTCACTTAACCTAGGCTTAGATTCTTTCTCTGAAATCATAACTGACAGGTCTTCATTGTTTACTATATGCCAGTCCTGTAGCATCCTACTTAATCCTCACAGCAAGCAAGCAGTGTCAGTGTCCCCAACTTACAGATGAGGAAATAAAAGTATAAAAAGATCACACAGAGCACGTGACAGAGCTGAGCTGTCTGACCCTGGACCCCTCACAGGTACTAGTGGAAGAAATCACACACTTAAAATGCCTGATAAATGACAGTAAATGTGTTGTCGTTTTTCCTTGGGGCTGAGGAAGCAGCGGCTCTGAACCCTGCACAGCCCTCTCGGGTCATAGCAGCCCTCTCTGGCCCATCTCACAAAAGGGGAAGAACTCTCGTCACGCTTCTCGGTGTGGTTGAGTAGGAATTTTAGTGCATTCCAAAGTCCTGGCAGGCCCTAGAGCTTTTACTCTGGCACGTGACCCAGGACAGTCCAAAAAAAACACCGTCAAGTTGCTCATATCCATCTAAGGTAGTTTCAGGACCAAGTATGCACTGGCCCGAACCAGATTTATCGAGTATTGAAGCAGGTTCCGGGAAGGTGTGGAGAGGCAGGCGAAGCAGACACAGGCGCCATGGGAAAAGCCCAGTCAGGACCTCAGCTCAATCCTAGAGAACTACCCCGCACGGGGCAGCCCTTTCACTTTCTTGGGGCTCTGTTTTATCATCTGTAAAATGCAAAGGGTGAGTTGGGGAAGGTCGTTCTAGAGTTGATATTCTAATTCAATTGGTGTGCACACTAATACGAAATGTTCATGAGGGTTACAGAGGTGAAGGTGTGTCAGTTTGCTAGGGCTGCCGTTGACAATGTACCACGAGCTGCTGGCTTAACCAGTAGGAATGCATGGTCTCACCGTTCTGGAGGCTGCAAGTCCAAGATCAAGGTGTTGGCACAGTTGGTCCCTTTTGAGGCCGTTAGGGAAGGATCTGTTGCCAAGCTCCCTCCTGGGCTAACAGCGGGCTGTCTTGTGATGTCTCTTTACATTGTCTTCCCTCCATGCATATCTCTGTTCTAATTTCCCCTTCTTATAAGGACTCTAAAGGGCCAGTGCATGAAATTCATGCACAGATAGGGTCTCTAGGCCTGGATGGCGATCAGGGCCCATTGGGGCCTTCCGGCTGCCGGCCGGGGCCTTCCTCTCCTGGGCATCCAGATGGCCACCTTCTTGCTATGTCCTCACGTGGTCTTTCCTCTGGGCGTGCACATCCCCGGTCCCTCTTTGGGTATCCAGATTCCTCTTCTTATAAGAACACCAGTGCGATTGGCTTCGGGCCCACCCTACTGGCCTCATTGGAACATACTCACCTCTTTTAAGACCCTTTCTCCAAATACAGTCACATTCTGAGGTACTGGGGGGCTAGGGCTTCAACATATGTACGGAAACCATTAACATCTTAGGACAGGGGTCCTCAAACTACAGCCCACAGGCCACATGCAAATTCAAATATTGTATTTGTTCCAATTTTGTTTTTTTTACTTCAAAATAAGATATGTGCAGTGTGCATAGGAATTTGTTCATAGTTTTTTTTTTTAAACTATAGTCCGGCCCTCCAACGGTCTGAGGGACAGTGAACTGGCCCCCTGTTTAAAAAGTTTGAGGACCCCTGCTATAGGGACAGGGAACCACAGCATGTCAGAAGCAGCTCCCACATGCTGTTCCCAATGCACCAGGCTGACTAAATACAAACAAAAGAAGTTTTACTAATTCATTGATTTGTGTTTGCAAACGAATTCTACTGATTCTAAAATACTGTGCTTAATTCGACAAAAAATTTATTGAAGCTCTACTATGTTCCAGCATTGTGCTGGGTCCTTAAGGGGGGAAATAGCTCTGTAGGTAACTACTTATCCTGGATTGTGCAGGGTGATAGGTGCGAAACAGAGGTATGGGCAAGGTAGCAAAGAGGAGGGAATGATTATCGCTGTCTCAGGGAAACAAAAGGAGCACCACAGAGGATGTGACAAACTGGGCTTGAAAAATAAGTGGAAACTACCCACGCAGATTTAAAAAAAAAAAAAGGAACCTTGCCAGCATCACCCTCATTTTGCAGACAAGGAACTTGAAGCTCACGGTATTTAGCTACCTTTCTCAAGTTTCTTCAACTTATAAATGGCAGAGTCAGCACCTAGCAGATACAGCTGGGTCTTGTTCTGAATTATCCTGTAAGCAAAGGGAACTAATAAAGAGTTCGATAGAGAAGAGTAACATGATCAGGTTTGCATTTCAGAGAAAATTCAGTAGTGTGGAGAATAGACTGGGGCAGGGAAGAGGAAGAAGAAAGAAGTTAGTTAGGGGGGAGGGGCCATTATTGCAGCAATCCATCAAGACATGGTGAGGCCCGAACCCAAGCAGTGGCAGTTTATCAGACTTCAGACTTGGCATGAAGTGATGGGGTATGAGGGTCCCTTCAGCATCTATAACGAGTACAGTAATTTTAAGACATTTTCCACTTTCATTGTGGAAAAATCCAAAATGGTTAATAGTGTGAGGAGACCAAGCGTGATGTAAAATCCGCACTCAAACTAAAGAGCAGAGAACACATTTGTCCCTCGGACCTTTTTTTCTAGTGACATTTGTCCAGGTGCCCAGCAATATATTCATCCTTATTGCAATGACCATCTCAGTGTTTTATGGTAAGAAACTTCTTATGTCTATCATTCTGAAGGGTCTTTGTTGCAAAGTCCAAATCCTGGTGTGCTACCAAGCACTCTCACTATGTCACACACGGCATGTTGGCGTGGGTCAGCATTGAACAGGGTGACTTGCGGCCACCCTTCAGTACTGTGCTCTGACATAGCTGTGTCTACGCTACCAGGAATAACAAAACTTACATAATCCAGCTAAAGGACATGCCCCTGGAAGCTCATCTGAGAAAGAAGACCCTTTTCGGTAGATTGGCAAAGAGCGGGCTCAGCAAGTCTAGGTCAGTTCGGCAGCAGAAAAAGCTGACACCTGCCAGTGAGCTCCCAGGGCTCTCCCTTTCTACCAAGGCCATTTCTTCCAACACTGAGCTCCCACTGTCACGGTCACCTAGATGTTTCACGCACAGGGCAGGTCCCTTACGTTCTTCCCAGTCCGGCAACCATGACAACAATGGAGGAAGGGTGGAGCCTGGGCACCTCTCGGGGACCAGAGCCTTGTCACATGGCCACACCTGCTAGAAAGGAAGCTGAGAAACATAGTCCTTACCTGGGCAGTCAAATGACAAGACAAGACTTGCCCATGGGAGAGTGGGGGAACTGGCACTGGGGGCACAACTGAAGCCTCGGCAACACAATGTTGGGTGGGTAGGATAGACAGGTGTAAGGAATTTTTTTTTGGAAGCTGTGAACTCCGTAAAATTTTTGATTTGGATGGTCTCAGATCTTAAATTAGTAAATGGTCAGTAAGCACCCTCCCCCCACCCCCAGTTCTGGGTGGAAACTGCCACCGACAAGAAGACATCTCTTGAAGATGGTTGCTTCTTTGAGTAGATGTACATGGTGCAGGCAGCCTTGCTGACAGAACCACATGAAAGGCAGGAAAGAGATCCGGCATCCTCAGACCGTTACTTTAGCATCTCAATAGCTGCTGGGGTGAACTACAAGCCACCTTTGTTTCTCAGGTTCGTTTTTGTTTTCTTGTTTATCTCCCTTAAAGATTATGGTGTGGGGACCTGAGGAGAGAGAGGTGCTTTGTGTTTCTGTGTCAGCAGACCTCCAGAGTTTGGGGGGAAGGCCCTCCAGCATTTTCTTGGAGGCATGGCTGCAGGCCACCTTATTCGTTTCAGCCACAGCCAATAGGGGAGAGGACCAAAAGGTGCAAAGTACTCGTGCAAAGTACTCTTCATAAGGACTTCATGGCACAGGGGTTCTCCATCAGCCTGCTCTGCTCTCTCCAAGAGGCAGCGGGGAGGGTGTGTGCGGGGAGTGTACCAAACCTGCTGTTTAAGAATTCTGAATACAGTTCCTTTGTGAGTGAAGAATGAGGCCGGTGGACCTTGAACAACCTGGGTCTGATTTCTGAGCATCAACATCCTGAGAGGCCTCACTCCATTTCTGAGCAAAAAAAAAGAGGGAAAGCTAGAGTTTCTGCCACAGGAAATGGTGGTTTGAAAATGGGAACACAGGTGGTGCTGACAACACAAACACACAGCTTCCTCCTGGTTCCATGTGGTTATTGTCACGCTATCCCAAGTAGGTCAGGGCTCGTTCCCTTCTATCTCTACTCTGGGCCATTCAGGAGGTGACACTACATTCTTCCAGAGGCTTTCTGATCATTTTTAATAAATAGGTATCTGCCAGTCTCCTCCCAGCTTTTTTCTGTGGCCTCTAATTTAATTTAATTCATCACATGTATATTGAGTGCCCCCCTGCTCTATTATATCAGATGGAATGGAGGATGTAAATAAACCATAAGGTACAGGGTCTATTTTCCAGTCATTGACAATCTAGGTGGAACTTCTGTAGCTTATTAGGTAGAAGAATGTTATCATATTAAAGAAATGGCTACTAGAATTCCTCTTTGGAAGAGAACAATGTTTGTTTAGGATAGTACCTTCATAAATGCTAGAAGAGACACTCCCCACCCCCACTCCCACCTTCCACAGAGAATATGGGAGTTGGTTAGATGGTTTGGTATGAGAGAGGGGGAAGACATTGCTGATGTAGATGAAGGAAGAGAAAGAAAAGGTCTGAGTCTGTCCAATGGGGGAAGCCTGGCTGGTTCCTAGTGGAGTCTGCTCCCTGTGACCTTCAAGTCCACAGTAGAAGGATCAAACCCACAAAATTCTTAATGTAGGACCGTGGTTGGCAAACCGCGGCTCTTTGGCCCCTTGAAGGTGGCTCTTCCACAAAATATCACGTGCGGGCGCATGTGTACAGTGCGATTGAAACTTCGTGGCCCATGCTCAGAAGTCGATATTTTGTGGAAGAGCCACACTCAAGGGGCCAAAGAGCTGCATGTGGCTCGCGAGCCGCGGTTTGCCGAGCTGTAGTTTGCCAACCACTGGTAGGGTTTTGGTAAATTTAAAATGATGGAGTGTGTGTGTATGTGTGTAAACAGATGAAGGCATCCAGAATAGCTTAGACTAGAGCATATGGAGCTGCAGAAGTAAAGACTTGGAACCACAAGGAAATTTTTGCCAGAAATAACAGAAACTTTGGGAAGCCTGACCACAAGCCATAAAAATAGCGTTTTGTCTGTCTTCACCCAAATTCCTGAGGGCATAGAGCCCCTGGCATTTAGTTTGCATGTAAATATCATAATTAGATAGTCGTGTCAAATAGATGAGCACCAAGTGAAAACATACCGGGGCCTGCTGGCCAGATCAGGAATGGAAGGCATCAGCAAACAACTGGGTGGGGCTGAAGCATCTCTGGATGTCAGTAAAGGAACCTCTGACTTGAAATCAAACCTCCCTCCTTGTTCTTCAATCAACCAGCAAGAAGTTCCCGAGGACCTACTAGTATATGTGCCAAGTGCTGAGAGAGCTACATAAGCCCTCAAGTTTGGGGACCTAGATTTAATACACTTCAGACTTAATGGACAAAATTTTCCAGGCTGTATGTCTTGTATGAAAAGTCACACCTGTTAATTTTAAAATGTTTTTAACCAAGATTTGCTTATAATGAAATGACAGGGTTGTTTTTAATTAATTCAGTTATTTTTAACAAATTTTCGTGAATAGGCCATACATTAGAAAAAAACCACTGTAATCATTACACCAACAGAAAGACATGTGACATATCCACAGCTATCGGCTACCTATTTACACCCAAGAGTCACGGCTCATGAACAGCGTTCGGCGAATGCTCCGCACAGGATCACACCGCATCCGCCAGGGAGCTGGTTCTGCTGTTGGTGGCATGACTTTCTGCAGCAGTTTTTACGCTGCCGGCAGATGTGCCCACGTGCACTAAGCCACACTCCAGCCTGTGCATTTGTTTACTTGGGTGAGTGGTGAGTGCACGCATTTACCAGACCTATTCAGTATAAATTTAAAATGACAGTAATACATATAGGAAACTCTTCTGTGAAAGTCAACTTCTCGTACAGACTTAATTTTAATCACACAAATGTGTCTACATAAGGAAAAATAGGTAAATTAACTAATTTGTCAATTTTTTAATATATGCATTTTGAAAACCTACTTCATTATACAACAGACTTTCAGCTTTTAACGGACACCCCCACACCCAAATTAGTCCATTATGTCGAGGTTTCACTCTAAAGAGATGGCCTCTGGCCCCCAAGAACCTAGCAGCTAGTTGAGGAATTGAGGCTAGTGGAAGAGTTCACACTTATCACCACGCGCTGCATCCCAGTCATTGCTCTGCGTTTATCAGAACAAGTCTGTGTTGTTTGCAGATGAGGAAAGTGAGGCCCCGGAGGTGTGAGCAGCCTATCTGGGCCCCAGAGCTAGCACTCTAAAGAGATGGTCTCTGGCCCCCAAGAACCTAACAGCTAGTTGGGGAATTGAGGCTAGTGGAAGAGTTCACACTTATCACCACGCGCTGCATCCCAGTCATTGCTCTGCGTTTATCAGAACAAGTCTGTGTTGTTTGCAGATGAGGAAAGTGAGGCCCCGGAGGTGTGAGCAGCCTATCTGGGCCCCAGAGCTAGGAAGTGCTTGACCTAGACTTTGAATTCAGCTGTCTGGCTCCAACTGCCTTCACTGCAAATGGTCTCCACAGCAAAGATCATGTCACAACTCAGGTTCTAAGATGCATGACATAAACCCAGGTGCTGCAGAGTTCCAGGTAAAGGGGAAAATGAGAGGCAGATGGTCAGGCAATGGGACACGGAGTCAGTAAGATTGGCCTGGAGGTCAAGGCTGTGCGGGCCAGGTAGAGAGCTGAAGGTACAGCAGGGGAAGAGGAGGGAAAAGGGCACTGGGGGGTAGGAATGGGCACGTGTTGGTTAGAAGATGGTGAAGAGATGAGTTGGCACCTCAGAGTGCTTTTGCCTCATGAGGTCTCCCAGGCATTCCAGCCTGCTGCTGCTGCTGCGAAAATACAAACCATAAACTCTCATCCAGCTCAGCCATCAACTTTTTTTAAATATATATTTTTATTGATTTCAGAGAGAAAGGGAGAGGGAGAGAGCGATAAAAACATCAGTGATGAGAGAGAATCATTGATTGATCGGCTGCCTCAATGGGGATCGAGCCCGCAACCAGGGCCTGTGCCCTGACCTCCTGGTTCATAGATTGACGACGCTCAACCACTGAGCGCCGTTGCCTCTCACATCTGGCTAGACTGGCAGAAGCTGGTCATTTATGTCATAGGACAAGAGTAGCAGATAACTTTTATCCTCCTAAGACCCTGAAAAACAAAGAGAGGAGTGGACTGGCGAGGGGTTTGGGGGACTGGGTGAAAGAGGTGAAGGGATTAAGAGCTACAAATTGGCGGTTATGAACTAGTCATTGGGATGCAAAATACAGGATAGGGAATAGAGTCACTAATCCTATGTCATAAAAAGCTAATATGCAAATTGTCCCTCAACCCAGAGTTCGACTGGGAGTTTGACCAGGGGTCTGGGCTGGCTGGCCAATCGCCCAAGGACCCTCCCCCAAGCCAGCCCGGCCCTGTCTGAGGTAACACTTTATAAAGTATGTGACCATCTAACCATGATGCACACCTGAAACCAATAGAAAATAGTATTGAAAGTAAACTAATTTAAATATTTTTAAAATTAGAAATCCAAAAAGAAGAAGAAGAAAGAGCAGGCTGGAGTATTATGTCCCCAGGGCCTCAGTAATATGCCCCCGTCATTGTTCGTTCACAGGAGTAGGTGGGGGGCAGAGCTGTCAGCCGCGGCCCCAGGAGAAAGGCTCAGTTGACAGGTGTTGCTGATACAGTTTTGTCATCTGCTGTTTTCTGGTGTTAGGGGCACCACTTTGTTTTATTTATTTTTATCTCAAATGAAATTTGAGAGAAAAAATGATTTAAATGAAATTAACTATAGTTTTAGAAGGTCCCCAAATATATGACGGAAGTAGTCTCAAAACAGGAAGGGCTACTATAACAATTCACTCGTCAGTTCCGTGGGCTCAGGAGGCATGACGGTGCATAGGCTGCTGCCTCTACTTCTTATCATAGGATTGAGGAGGTTGCTCCACAGGTCCCTGGTGTTGGCACCATAAGCCCTGAATAATCGATCTCCTACTCATTCATACGCGTGCGCACACACACACACACACACACACACATACACACACCCCTGCATGCATAGAGTGTTCTCAGCAACCGTAAGCCATTCAGAATAGTCCTTCAGAGTGGAGCCGCTCACAGAGCAACTCCAGCCTCAGGAGTGAGTCCACGCTCAAATTTCATGCTTTACGTAAAGTCAGGCATCTTACTGCAGCTCTCTGTTTGTCCCCTAGCTTTTTCATCAAGTCATATGACTGTGCTAAAGTTGGTATTTAGAAGGGTTAAATCATATTTGATTTGGGGAAGGGAATCTATAATCAAGATGTTTTCAAAGCCAGTTCAATGAGATGCCTGGGGGTGACTTGATGTCTGAAAGGCCTAGGAAGAAAAAGAGAATCTTTTCAAAACCAGGAGGCAACTTTGGGTTAGCTGTCAGGTGGAAGAGCCACTCGGATCTCAGTGGAATGCCTTTTCTCAGCTCACCGGGACTTCAGTCTGTATCTTTAATCAACTCTTAGACATCTGAGTTGTTCATTTGTTACCTAACTCTTTCTTCCTTTCGACTTCTTCCCAACAAATTCATCACAGGTTCAACAACAGGCTTATTCCACAGTCATCCTGAGAAGCTGCCCTTGCACGTTAATGTTAACACCTGGTAGGACACTACTTAGAACCTTAACACTATTACTTCATGTAGCAGCCGGTGCTTCAAGTCAGTTCCCACTGTTCATTACCTTGGTGTCACTTACCCAAGTCCATAATTCTCTTTGACTCTCCAAGAGATCTATCTTCAGTATGCTTCCATGTACCTACTCCTGGACCAAGCTCTAGTTCTTGATGATCTCTACACCTGCTTTCTTTCTTTTCTTTAATATATTTTATTGATTTTTTTTTTACAGAGAGGAAGGGAGAGGAATAGAGAGCTAGAAACATCGATGAGAGAGAAACATCGATCAGCTGCCTCCTGCACACCCCCTACTGGGGATGTGCCCGCAACCAAGGTACATGCCCTTGACCGGAATCGAACCTGGGAGCCCCCCAGTCTGCAGGCCGATGCTCTATCCACTGAACCAAACCAGTTAGGGCAACACCTGCTTTCTTATCCACAAGATGGGAGTAATGACAGTCCCTACCTCGTAGGATTGTTGTGAGGATGGAATACATTAATAACAGATGATGCACTGAAAGAAATCCTGGCCTGTTGTCAATGCTCAGACTCTTCTGTTATCTTATTGAGCTAAATGTCTTGTTTACTTAGGCAACGGGCCTCAATCACTATTTTCCAAAATGCTGCTTCTGGTTCAGAAGGATTTGATAACATGGGTAAAGGAGGAAAGGCAATAAAAATTGGCTCTGTGATTTTGGACCTGGGTGATTGGTACGCTAGAGCAAATATTAACATGGGAATGATGGAGAGGAAAAATACTTGCCTTCCTTTTCGTTCAGGTCTAGTGGGTTCAATACAGTTATTTGCATGGACGGACAATAAAAGCACTAGTACGTTTCTTTTTAAATAACAAATGTAGGTCTTTCTTCCTCTCAGCGTTCTCACGAGAATGGTGTGGGAGTATGGGTACAGCACGTGGAGCCGTCACGTTCTCTTTACCAAAATGGATACAGCCACATTCGAGGTTTTAAAATAGAGAAACTGGGCAGAAAGGTTGACTGAAGAGAAATGGAGATAAGTTTGATTTTAGACATGGGATGTGGCATTTGAAGTAAAAATGAAGCATTTGAATAGAAAAAAAATCTTTACAGAAATCAGGACTATGAGAGCCAAATATGGTAAGAAAAATGAGGAGGAGAAAACCGATGTGGAAATCTCCCGTGGTCTCATGCTGGTCTCTAACACGCAGAAAGCAGATGTCTTCCTTGAGAGAAAAGGTAGAAAGAGAGCAGGAGGCTCGTGCTCACCCTCCCCTATCTGTGTAGACGTTCTCACACTCACAGTGCATTTGAGATTGCCTTTTGCCTTTTCTTTCAGTTCCAGGACAATGGGGACTGTATGCTGGGCTGGCTTTAGGGGGCGTCATTGGTGTCATCATGATTCTCCAAGTGGCAATACTTCTATTCAGGAGAAGAGGTAGGTGTCTAACAATAGAGATGCTTATCAGAGTCTCTGTGGTAAGCAGGGGACCTCTCACCACAAGCACAAACTTGCTCTTTTCGATTTAGCTTTCCTCAGGGAGTACCTTTGCGAAAACACTGAACGAACATATCCTGGGACCTTGTTCAGTTCAGTCTACGCCATTTGCGGACGTGACTAGCACTAACCACTGCACTGAGACTGCTGACTGACTGGCTCGCTCAACTCGTGCATGAATCACGCGCCTCCCCGCGCTGCATAGCCCACGGCCCGCCTCCTCCGTGTCTCCCGTCACCCGACCGACCGACACCCCCCACTTCTTCTAACGCCACTTCTTCAAAATAGACTCACCCAGGCCGAAAACCGACTTCTGCGCATGGGCCACAAAGTTTCAATCGCACTGTACGTGCGCACCCGCACATGGTATTTTGTGGAAGAGCCACACTCTAGGCGCAAAAGAGCCGCATGTGGCTCTTGAGCCGCAATTTGCCGACCACTGCCCTATACTAGCCTATGGGGATAAAAAGAGACATGAGCTTTAGGTATCTAACATGGGAGACATTATGCACAGTTAGTTTTAATTCAATGTGACAAATACTACCGAAGGGGTACTGACCGGAGTTTTCATTGGAGCAGAACTCAGAGGACTCTTGGGTCTCATTCAAGAAAAGTTGTAATTATTGACCAATAACAGGACATTATAATACTAGCCTATGGGGCTAAAAAGAGACATGAGCTTTAGGTATCTAACATGGGAGACATTACACACAGTTAGTTTTAATTCAATGTGACAAATACTACTGAAGGGGTACTGACCAGAGTTTTCATTGGAGCAGAACTCAGAGGACTCTTGGGTCTCATTCAAGAAAAGTTGTAATTATTGACCAATAACAGGACATTATAATACATTTTTGCGCAAGGGTCGAAATCTTGCTCTAATTTCTCGCTATTCCTATGATATCCCTCTGCGAGAAGGAGGGTAACTGTTTCTATGTGACTTAGCAATGGGCTGACAGAGGCACAGAGAGGCCAGGTGACGTGTCCAAGGCCACCTAGCTGGTTGGCAAGGAAATGAGCATAGTAACTATGTCTCCCAGCCACCAGGGTGCATTCCCCTGGGAAGGCCCGCAGGTCATCAGAAAACAGCAGAGGGATCACTCTTTACTAAGACTTTTGCACAAATCCCGACTCACCTTGGGAAAGTATGCAATTTGTGAGGCTGCTTGAAGCCAAACTAAGTAATACAGAAAGTCATCCAGAATAGACTAAAACCATCCAGGCCCAATGATTTCCTTGCAGTTTAAGTGCCTAGAAGTAGTTTCTCCTGCCTTTTCCTCCCAATGGTCCTATGATTCCGTGTCTCGAGGCAGTATGCTCCCCTGCACCACGCTTTCCTCACCCACCCACACGAGGGCCCCCAGCCCCGCATGGGGAGGAGAAAACATACCTTCATGTCATCAAGCTGACGGCTGAGCTCATTGCAAGTAGATCTATCTTGCCCACATGCAGCCTTTTCGGAAAAGCCCTTACCTCAGCACTCTGATGTTGGTTTTGCTTATATAAGAAAATCTAGATCACAGCACAGCCACCTACTTTGTCTCATTTCCTCCATCTAAGAGTTCCCTGGGGAGGAAGTGGAGGGAGGGGTGATTCAGACAGAACTCAAGAGGACAGCCGATGAGCATGGGGCAGGGCAACCACACTTGGCTTGGATAATAAGGAAAGAGCGAGATACCATGGTTGAGAAAACAAATTAACACACCCACGCTAACCCCATTAGTGGAAGGTGCTAGGAGCCTCAGCCACATTTTTTTTCATCAACTACATCCTACTCCTCATACAGTTGTGCTCTGAAGGGACCAGTACTCTTCATCCCACGACAATTTCCTACCACCAGCCCCAACGCACACATCCGTCCTCATAGCCAGTCACCATGTATTCCTTGTCAGTCAGGAGCACAAAAGCCCTGTTTCAAACCTGTGGGAAAACCCGATCTTAATATCTATCCCCTCCAAAGACTCTGCTCAAGAGATCCTGTTGGCAGTTTCTAATGCTGCCATCTGCCGAATGCAGCTGGACTCCGAAGGTTTCCCAATGGACTCTGGCAACTTCACATCCAGAATACAAGGATTGAGAACATGGGCTTTGACGTTCGACAGATTTACATTTGAATGCAGATGTTGCCACTGACCAAACAAATGACTTAACCTCCCCTCTGGAAAATGAGAATAATATTATGTACTTCATGTTCTTGTCGTGGGGATGCATGAGTTCATACACAGAAATCATAGGATACAGCGGCTTCTGTGGATAGATGTCAGAGAGGTAGATGATAGATAGATAGATAGATAGATAGATAGATAGATAGATAGATAGATGATAGATAGATAGATAGATAGATAGATAGATAGATAGATAGATAGATAGACAGACATAGCTCTAATGTAATGAGTTAAACATCAATAGTGAAGTCTTATGGCCAGCAGAGGGCAGCACAGGAAGCACCTGGGAACAGTACCTTGTTTTAAAAATTTAAAGTACTTGAAGTCAGGGTAGCTTTATGCTTCAGGTGAGAGCTGAAAAGGACATTAGACAGTCGGCATCTTCATTTTAAAGGCATGGTAACAGAAGAGACCCAGTTAGCTGACATGTTTTGGTCAATGCCACACAGCTGACGAGGGCTAGAATGTAGATGCCCTAATGCTAAGGCCTTTTTCATGACAGCCGAAGGCTTCGCTGATTGGAGCAGAGTCGCGCTGGCCCCTGGACACTTGCTCTTACCCTGGGAACAAAATAGGAGACTACATGATCTTGGTCCGGTGGTCTTTTTGAGAAGCAATGTTCAACCTTACTTTTTCCATCTGACCATGTAGGACTGTCCCCAACTCTACGTTTCAGCCTGAGCTGACCTAAAACTAAAAGGCCTTGAAAACTGGGGTCTGTTCTTTATTTGTTCTCCTGCAGCACCTAGGACAGTGCTAGGCGGGCACTTCTAACTTTGCAAACATTCATAGATTTGAACTGAAAGGATATATTCCAGAGAACTAACTTGCAACTCTTCTGTTACTTGCTCTGATCACCTCAACCCCATCCTCCAGTCTACATGCATGTGCGCATGCACCTGCACACACACACACACACACGGTCCTCAGCCACTATCAACTCTGACCAAAAAAGTGAAGCTGGAACCACCAAGCACTCCATGCCCATGCCCACCCAAGAAAACCAGACATTGACATTCCTTTAGTTCTTTGAGCTTCTCCAGTGGCTGCCCATCATTTCCTCCCCAAGGATCACACCCTCTTTCTCTTCCACAGAAGAGTATACCTCTCCTAAGTGGAATTCCCTCAGAGATATGCTCCTAGCTTTTTAAGACAATAAATTCCCTGGTGTTCAAACAGGGGTGCCCTAAAAAATAAGTGTGCCCTAAAGACTTTGTGTCATTTCCTCTGGGCCGGGTCTCCATAGCCTCTGCCAAATAGGCCTCCACGTTTTCATGTGTTGCTTTCCCTCCATCCCTCTCACTGCTACACGATGCATCCAAAGAATGCCATGAAACATTAGAAAGGATGAGGGAGGTGGGAAAGATCCTCAACACATTGTAAGTGAAAAGGTTAAGAGAAGTGTGTATGGAATGACCCCATTTGCATACAAAGTACCTATAGAACTACAGCGAATGTCCAGGACTGCACTGTCTCATGTGGTAGTCACTAGCCACTTGTGGCTTTTTAAATTTAAATTAATTAGAATAGAATTGAATTTATAATTCAGTCCTTGAAAACTGGGGTCTGTTCTTTATTTGTTCTCCTACAGCACCTAGGACAGTGCTAGGTGGGCACTTCTAACTTTGCAAACATTCATAGATTTGAGCTGAAAGGATATATTCCAGTTAACCACAGTTCAAATGCTCAATAGCCACCTGCGGCTACCTATGAGACTGCAGACATGAAACATTTTCATCATCACAGGAAATTCTATTGCACAGAGCTGGTCTGGAAGGATAGAAATCAAACTGTTAAAAGCAATTATTTCTGAGAATGAAATTGCACAGCTGAATGGGGTAGAGGGATATCATTTTTATTCTATACAATTTTTTAAATATTTTTTATTGATTTCAGGGAGGAAAGGAGAAGAAGAGAGAGTG
>NW_006282378.1:127643-133406 GCF_000327345.1 Myotis davidii
GACATGTGCACATATTTTTGTATGGTATACACCTAGAAGTAGAATTGCTGAATCATAGAGTATGCATATCTTCAAATTTACCAGATAAGGCCAAACTGTTTTTTCAAAGTGGGTGTAACAACTTACTTTTCTATCAGATACGTTGAGCAGATATTAAGAGGGAGGCTAAAGGGAGTATGATTAGCTATAATGAGGCCCAGTGCACGGATTTCTGCATGGGTGGGGTCCCTCAGCCTGGCCTGCAGGGATCAGGCTGAAACCAGCTTTCCGACATCCCCAGAGGGGTCCCAGATTGCTAGAGGGCACAGGCCAGGCCAAGAGACCCTACTAGTGCATGATCAGGGCAGGGAGGGAGGGTTCTAGAGCATTCTGGCCCGTCTTGCCCAGTCCCAATAGACTGGGTCCCAGCAGCAAGCTAACCGGTCAGAGCATCTCCCCCCTAGTGGTCAGTGCACATCATAGTGACTGGTCAAACGGTCGAATGAACTGTCAGACACTTAGCACATTAGGCTTTTATTATATAGGATAGTTATAAGAATTTCAGTTGCTATACATTATAATCAAAATTTGGTATTGTTAGTCTTTTAAATTTTAGTTATTCTGTTGGATGTGGATTTTTATATTTTTATTTTGCATTTCCCTCATTATTAAGGAAGTTGAAAAACTTCCCATATGTTTATTGCCCATATTAATAATATCCTCTTTCTTAAAGTGCTATTAAATCTCTAGCCCATTTTCTTTTGAGTTCCAGACTTTTTTTTATGGATTAGTAAAGCTCTTAAATATTTTTACCATTTTGGCAGTTACATGTTAGCAAATACCTTCATCCATTCTGTGGCTTGCCTTTGCAATTTCCCAGAGATGCCTTTTGATGAAGACAATTTCTTTCCATTTTTTTGTTTTTTAGTGTAGAGCACTAAGTAATCTCTTTCTTTATAGGTAGCACTTTTTATGTTTTGTTTGAGGAATCTTTCTCTACTTCCAGGTAATGAAGATATTCTACCATCTTCTTAAAGGTGTATGGTTTATCTTTCTCATTTATTCTGTTAAGTACCTGAAAATGATTTTTGGAGTAGAATGTAAGCTGGGTTAACTTTCATTTTTCCCATGTGGGTAGCCTATTGACCATTTATCGAAAAGATTGTCCTTGCCCACTGCAGTGCCACCTTCATCATAGACCAAGGGCCATGTATGTGTGAATCTATTTTGAGGTTGTCTATTCTGCTCCATTGGTCTATTTGTTTATACTTGCACAAGTCCTGCACCATCTTTACAAATCTGTGATTACTGATTTATCATAAGTTTGAGATCTGGTAAAATTATTTTTTTCACTTGTTCTTCTGCAAGAGTTCTTAGCTATTTTAGGTCTTTTTCAGTTTTTTTACTATTTATTTTATTTTATTTTTTAGTTGAATTTACTGGCGTGGCATTGGTTCACAAAGTCATACAGGTTGCAAGCTCAATAAAACATCATCTGCACACTGCATCGTGCACCCACTGCCCCAAGTAAAGTCTTATTTCTTCCCCTTTTCCCCTGCCCTTTGCCCACCTCCACCTACCCCACAGCCCCTTTCACTCTGGCTATCACAGTGCTGTTGTCTGTGTCTATATATATTTTTAATTCACTTTGTCAAGTTCTACCTAAGAATCCTGCTGGAATTTTAATTAGTACTCCATTGATCAATTTGAGGAGACCAAACATATTTATAGAGCTAAGTCATTAGACTAAAAAGATGACATAGACTTTTCTTTATTTCAGTCTTGATTTCTGTAAGTGATGTTTTACAGCTTTTTGCGTGAGAGTAGTTGTACATTCTTCATAATCTGTTATTTGGCATTTGAGCATTTAATGTTTGGGGATACTATCAGCAATGTTATCTTTAAAAAAAAATTTAGTTTCTATTTATTACTGACATATAGGAATACAATTAATTTTTATATATTAACTTTATATTTGCAACATTGCTAAATCATTTACAAACTGCAGACATTTATCTATAGATGATTTTGGAATTTTTTTCTGTACACAACTGTGCCACCTATAAAAAAATTATAGTTTTTATTTTTCATTTTCAATTCACATAACTTTCTTTTTCTTGCCCTGTTTTATTGTCTGAGACATCCCACACAATGCTAAATGGAAGTGATAACAATGGTATCCTTGCGTGGTCCCACACTCAAAAGAAAAATGTTCACTATCTTACCATATATCTTACCATTAAATATGATTTTTGCTGAACATTGTTTATAACTGTCTTTTTATCTGATTAAGAATATTCTCTTCACCCTGGCTGGTGTTCTCAGTGGTTAGAGTATCAGCCACAAACTGAAAGGTCTCTGGTTCTATTTCCAGTCAAAGGTACATAACTGGGTTGCAATTTTGAGTCCTGGCCACAGTCGGGGCATGTGCAGGAGGCAATCAATCTGTGTCTTTCTTACATCGATGTTTCTCTCTCTCTCTCTCTCTCTCTCTCTCTCTCTCTCTCTCTCTCTCTCTCTCTCTCTCTCTCTCACCCTCTCTCTCTCTCTCCCTCCCTTCTTCACTCCCATGCTCCACTCTCTTTAAAATCAATGGAAAAGA
This sequence comes from Myotis davidii, assembly GCF_000327345.1. NCBI lineage: Eukaryota > Metazoa > Chordata > Mammalia > Chiroptera > Vespertilionidae > Myotis > Myotis davidii. The sequence continues at coordinate 130,225 of NW_006282378.1, forward strand.
TAACTTCTGGTGAGGATTATCAGCAACACAAAAGAATTTCTCTTCAAACTATGTAAAAATTATATAGTAAATCAAGCACTTATTTAAGACCAATCTATGTACATTTGCTATTTTAAATATTAGCAATAATTAAAATGTATAAAAATGTTGCCCAGGAGAGAGAAATATTATCCATGTGCTTAAATTTAAAATAGGTAATTGAATAAGAGGTTTGGTCTTATATTTACAAGTGTGGGAACATGAAAGACATGAAGGCCTAGTCACATTGACATTTCAAATTAAAAGTCTAAGTTAAGTTGTGAGACAATTGAATACTCCGAAGAGAATGAAGCACTGAAAATTTCTGAATGTAGTTTAAAACCTTTGAAGAGTATAATTCCCCAGAAATTATTAAAATTTGTTTGAATAGAATAAGATTTATAAGCCTGGACTTTCTTTCTTAAGGAGGCATTTGGATTTAACTTGACTGCATTGAATATTAATTTTAAAATTAATACAGATTCAAAAATAAGAACAAAAAATATCCTCTTCTAATCCTGGTCTGCTAAGACATTTTATCAAGAATTAATTGATGTTGAATTTTATCAACACTGCGCCTGTTGATATAATCTTATGGTTTTGAAAAATTTATCTTTTGTATTTATCTACTGAATTACACCGATTTGCAAAGATTAAACCAACTTTGTATTCCTGGAATAGAAGCAATTTAGTCTGGTCCTTTTTGCCAGATTTTATTTGCTAATACTTTAGGATTTTTTTCTGTTTATGTTTCTGAATGAAATTGGTCTGAGTTTTTTTTTTTCTTTCTTTCTTGTAATGGTTTTGTTATCAAGAGTATGCCAGCTTCACAAAATAAGCTAGGGTGTGCTGGTGTCCTAGTGCTACTGTAACAACTACAAACTTGGTGACTTCAAATAATGAAAATGGATTCTCTAACAGTTCTGAAGGCCTGAAGTCCAACAGGAAGCGGTCAGTGGGCCTGGCTCCAGCTGAGGCCTTGGGGGAGAGTCTTTCCTTCCGTCTTCCAGCTTCTGGTGGCTCCGGGGACTCCCCGGCATTTGTTGGCTTGTAGCTGCATCGCTCCAATTTCTGCATCCATCTTCACAGAGCTTTCCTCTCTCTGTCTCTCTGTGGCTTCTCCTTTTCTGTCTCTTGTAAGGATACTTATCACTGGATTTAAGACCTACTCTAATCCCGCATGACCTCATTTAGAAATTATTACCGGAACTATATCTACAGAGATCCTATTCCAAATAAGGTCACATTTGAGATTCTGGGTGAACCTATTTTGGGGAAGCCGGCCACAATTCAACTCATTACAGGATGTATGTCCTTGCTATTCTTTGGAAATGTTTGGGTACAATTTAAATATTTGGCAGGATTCAGGGGTGAAGCCAGGGGTTTCTTTGAGAAGATATTTAAATTATATTTTTATTATTTAATTTGCCTATTAGGTTAATAGTTAAACAAATTTTTTTCTATCTTTTATTGGTTACCCTAGAAATAAGGAAATGAATCCTTGACTGATCAAAGTCTAACTGTATTTCCTTCCTGGGCAATACTTTAACTTCACCTTTATTTTTTTTTAACTCCATCTTTAAGTTCACCTCTTAATTTATGTTCCTTTTTGGTCATTATTTTAATTTCATATATGTTTTAAACATACAAGACTTACCCACATCTTTATAGTTTTTTTTCCACATTTACAATACCTATGTGATATTCTATAAAGATTGTGATAACATGGACAATTATCCACATTTACTAATATTTCCTTTGTTCTTGTTTTTAATGGCTATTTAATACCCTCATAAAGGCTATAATAACATAGAAAACTCTTTGTCCCATGTTTAAAAGAATCCCCTAAGCCTAGATAAAAATCCTGGAGAGAAATCTAACAACCTGCTACCCACATTGTGTTAAAGTGATGAAACTACGTGTGTTTCCACTATACTTTTCTCTTCTTCCTAAACTTTTCAATGAGATGTGAAAAGCTACGTTCTTTGCCTTCTCCCCATGCCTCTAAGTCAGGCCATAGAAGCGTCCCCCAGGCCGTCAGACAGGCAGGGGTTGCTTCTGTTGATCAAGGTCTCTTAAATCGTTTTACATTCTTCCTGTGCATCTCATTATTGCAAGTAATTTTTCCTTAAATTCAAAATTTCTCCAAAATACAGTATCTACAAATTGTATGGGGATGTTGGAAGTCATCTATTTGAACCAGGCAATTACTGTTTGAATTACTTTCTACATTACTTTCAAAGTGTTGGCTATCTGCTTTTTATTAAAATATAGTCTCAGACCAAGCATTAGCAACATCACCTGGGACCTTATTAGAAATGCAGAATCCCAGGCCCCACCCCAGGCCTTCTGAAATAGAACGAGCCTCCTAAGAAAATCCCTACCTACCCGGTTTGGCTCAGTGGATAGAGCATCAGCCGGCGGACTGCAGGGTCCCAGGTTCCATTTTGGTCAAGGGCACATGCCTGGGTTGTGGGCTCGATCCCCAGTTGGGGGGCACGAAGCAGCCAATCAATGATTCTCTCTCATCATTGATATTTCTATCTCCCTCTCCCTCTCCCTTCCTCTCTGAAATCAATAAAAAAAGAAAGAGAATCCCCAGGTAAATCATAGGTACATTGAAGTATGAGAAGCCCTGAGCCACCCAGGCATTTTCAATGCAATTGCTTCCCAATGCAATTCATCCCACATTTGAGCACCTTTTATTTTAGAAAAATCTTTATTACATCGCACAAAAGATTTCCCTAAAATTCCAACCTGGGTTTAAACCGGAAGGACTCTACATGACAAACCCGATTTCTCTTCTACATGGCAGCTCATCAAAACACATGAAGAGAAAGATCATGTTCTACCTGGAACCTTTTCTCCTTCAGTTCCTTACCTCTCCCCTAAGGTGACGAGATTCTAAGTTCTCTCCCATTAGAAACCATGTGCTTCAGTTTCGAGCCTTGCTCTATATCAGGAAAAGTGGAGAGTAGTTGCCCTAACTGGTTTGGCTCAGTGGAGAGAACGTCAGCCTGCGGACTCAAGGGTTCCAGGTTCGATTCCGGTCAAGGGCATGTACCTTGGTTGCTGGCACATCCCCAGTAGGAGGTGTGCAGGAGGCAGCCGATCGATGTTTCTCTCTCATCGATGTTTCTAACTATCCCTCTCCCTTCCTCTCT
>NW_006282378.1:133945-134716 GCF_000327345.1 Myotis davidii
GCTGGCGCATGAGGTTGTGAGCGCTAAGGTGTCACTGTGGGGTGCAGGCAAAGCCCCAAGATTTGAGTTCCAGGGAATTTGGGGGAGAATTTCCACCTGGGAAGGAGGCTGGACCAAATTATTCTCAGGAGTTTTCTAACTCAAAGCTTTTTGATTCTGTGCTTCTCGGTGGGGAATAACTCAAGGATAACTCCAAGGATGAGAAATAACTTTGCATTCAGCTAACTTCCTGCTTTATTTGCTTCTCTCCAGTCTGTTCAGAAGAAACCTAATCCCTTGCCCGCTCAGGACCCCTGCACCACCATTTACGTGGCTGCCACAGAGCCTGTCCCAGAGCCTGCTCAGGTGAGGATCTCTGCAGAGAGGGAATCGGAGGAGAGGAAGGGGTGGGACGCCTGCAGAGCTGAAATGAAACAGAGGCCTGCAATGGAAAAGCAGGCCCTCATAAGAAGGTAGCGAGGAGCAGTTGCGGCCTTGGTTGCAGGGCTTCCAGGAACCCCTCCTGGCAGCTCACGTGGGTCACAGCTTCCTCTGCTCCCTAGTGTTTCTCAGAATCCGCTGTATCTTTGATAAAAAATAAAGATTCCTGGGGTTTTCCACCCAGGATTCGGTTCAATCAGAATGCCTATGGCAAGCGACCCGGCAGCTACACATCTAAAAACAACATCCCCCGGGGATCCAGCCGCACCTTTAAGTTTGGGGATTGCGCCCTAGCCAGTGTTGCTCAGTGGATAGAGCGTCGGCCTTCGGACTGAAGGGGCCCAGGGTCGA
>NW_006282378.1:134915-141189 GCF_000327345.1 Myotis davidii
CTGCGGATTGAAGGGTCCCAGATTCGATTCTGGCCAATGGCACATGCCCGGGTTGAGGGCTCGGTCCCCAGTGGGGGGCATGCAGGAGGCAGGTGATCAATGATTCTCTCTCATCATTGATGTTTCTATCTCTCTCTACCACTTCCTTCCTCTCTGAAATCAATAAAGGAATATGTTTTTTAAGTTTGGGGATTGTGGTTTAAGTCCAGGAGTCCTCAAGTCCAGCTGCGTAACAGAACCATCTGTCAAATGCCTGTGTCTGGGCTCCGTCCCGCCCTATCTAATCAGAATATTTAGGGCCTGAGCGCTGCGTCCATATGGAACCCAGAACAGAATGTGACGCGCAGCCCAGAATGAGCCTCGCCCATTCTACCCCGTCGCAAAATCCGCCTGGGATTCGTTTCACTGGACAGCAAGCTCTCCTTTTCCTAAATGGACAGAAATGAATTCTGGGCTGAAACCTTGGCTCTGGCTGTGCTCTATTAAGTAAAGCAGTTTAGGAGACGGTGAGGGTTAAAAGGCCACTGACATGCCTACATGTACCCCTCTTCTTCGAAGCTCTCACCGTACACATGCTCTGACTTCAAAATCTTTACAAAATCATGTAAATTTATCATGAAGTTCTCTGGGGAAAGAAAAACAGTGTATTTCACATTTCCTAGGAAAACCTGATTCTTCCCATTTCTGTCTCTTTCTTTCTCGGACGCTTGAATCTCCTCTCCCTGTACAAGGTCTTTGCCCCAAATCCTCACCTCTGTCTCTCCTGCCTGAACCACTAACTCTTTGTAAAGCTCAGGAATTTGGAATTCTCTTAGTTTCTCCGAACTGTGCCCCATGAGAGCAAGACAAATGGTTTCCTTCTCCTTCTAAGTCAGGAGAAGGGAAGAGAGCAAGGAGGGGAGGGTGCCCGGTTCTGGCCCTCAGATCCCCGGGACAGGTCTCCCCGTCTCCTGAGGGCAGGGGTCCGCTTGGAAAGAGCCCTGGTCCATCTTGCGGGCGGGACAGGCAGCTGGAGCTGAGTGCCACCTCCGACAGCGGTGCCTGGCCTTGACAGACAGTCCCTGAGCCAGTCTCTGCTACAAGATTTCTGAGGCCCCTCCTTTTTCCTAAGCAGGGCTGTTTCTCTTCATTCCTGTGAAGCTAGAGCCCGTCCCCCCACTCACAGACGCCCTCTGTTTTGCCCCCAGGAGCCGAGCTCCATCACCGTCTACGCCAGTGTGACACTTCCAGAGAGCTGACACCACAGACCCAGCGAAGGGACTGGCAGAAGGAGGACGGAGGAGCCAAAAGAAACACTGAACTTGGCCCCAGGCCTCAAGTTCTTACGATACTCTACACACCTGCACTCCTCGGATCAGCTCCCTGGGGATGTCGCTTCCACACCCACCCGTGACAGGGACAAGCAAGGGAAGTTTCCCGTGCACTTAGCCTGCTCTGCAGGGCACAGGCCCAGGACAGGTTTCCGTGTCTGTGGTGCAGCAGATGGACTGATAATGCAAATCCTGGAGTCTAGACCTTCGGGTGTCTTGCTCTTCGCTGGGAGTGGATAAGGAAAGCCAAGGGCAGAAAGCCCGCACCCAGAGCTCTTAGCTCAGGCGCTGGCCAGCAGCAGAGCCCGGAACCGGTTCCATTCTGGCTGCCTGTACTTGGTTCTGGGAGCTGCTCCGGGTCACCAGGCAGGCCTGCTCCAGGCTCTGTGCCTCAGGCCCTCTCTCTGGATGGGCAGTGAAGGATGAGTTCCTTATTCTATGTAAACACTGTGACAGAAGAAGCTAAAGAATCAATAAACTGGCAACATGGCTTTGAGGTCTCCGAGCTTTGAATAATGAAATGAAAATCATCTAAGATTCTTAAAAAGCATAGTTTTAAGAATGTGCAAATGGTGGGTGCTCAGATTTAAAGAAATGTGGTGAATATTTGGTGATGCTGTTAGAAAGGAATTTGCGGTCATCAGAACTTATTTTAGGGTGATTTTTCACTTCCCCAAATTATTTTTAAATTCTAGTTCTCTGTTTGCTCCATTGAGCAACAAATCTGGAGCTTCAGCTAAGGCCTGTCAACATTATTCTGAACTCCTTTTACGTCCGCGGCCTCACATCACCAGAGCCTCTAGCAGAAACTTCCTAACCCCTTACGCTGAATCTATCCTGAAGTAGGAAATTAACATATTTCAGCCCCACAGTTTCAAGGAGTTGGATGCTTAATAAATTGCGGGCTGCAGACAGAGAGCGTCTTTCATAAAGTCCTATTTTCTTCCTATTCTCTTGCTTTCAGACATTCCTTCCTGAACGGAAGCCCTTCCTCTTTCTGACAGGCACTTGTATGACACTAAGAAAGCACCGGCTGTCTTCCAGCCATGTCACAAGGGTCACCAACGTCCCGGCTCAGAACGCTGAGAGGTCCTTGTCACCTTGTACCTCCTCCATTCAGTCCATTCGGACTTTAGTTCTGTTGCACGGTGTAGCTCATTCCCCGGTAGCGATTTTGGTAATAGAGTTCTTGGCTGTGATCAACAGAAACTGGTCTGGATTTTGTTTTAATACATTTTTATTAATTTCAGAGAGGAACGGAGAGGGAGAGAGAGAGAGAAACATCAATGATGAGAGAGAATCACTGATTGGCTGCCTCCCGGGCACGTGCCCTTGACCGAAATCGACCCCGGGACCCTTCAGTCCGCAGGCCGACGCTCTACCCACTGAGCAAAACCGGCTAGGGCTGGATTTTATTTCATTTTTTTAATGTAGAAAAGGATCCTACTGAAAAGATATCGCAGGGGCTTCTGTAAAACCATGCTTGGAAAAGGAGCAGGAAGCAGGAAGACATCCGCTGTGGCCAGAGCCACAGCCCAAATCACAAACCCAGCTCAGGGATGGCAATGCTGAGCACCAATTGGGCTCCACCACCTCCTCCCTACCTCCTACCTCCGCTGGATTGGAAACTCTTTCTGCTGTTGGCACTGGCTGAACCTCAGTGACTGCTCCAGGGCCCTTATTCATCTCTCCACCTCTATTTTTAATCCAGAGTCCGAGCCCGCGTGGCCAATCACAGGCCACTCTCCCATGTTCTACTCCCAGGGAGGCTGGGAGTTGAATACCTGCCATTTTCCCCTTATACAGTCATAGGTGGGATTTGCCTCTTATGAGTCAGCAAATTCCCCAAACATAAGCAGTGGAACTCAATGCTGGGCGGGCAAAAACAAAAAAAAAAGTGTTCCCGACATCACCTTTGTCTAACCGCGGGCTGTCTGAGCAATCTCTCCTTTACAACTCAGGTTGTCCCAGCAGGTTCGTTTTCAGCACTGGCCTTTTTCCTGTGGCTAAATTCTACCCGCTGGAAGGGCAGGAGCATAGGGGGGAAGGAGAGGCTAATCCCTCAGAGTTTCCTGTCTCAGATCAACACCTCACTGGGGAGAGGGGCCGTGTCTTGGAGTCTTTGTGCCACCCTTCCAACGACCGGGAAAGAAGCAGACAGCCCTCCGTGTTCCCCAAAGGCGAGCTGAAGCGCTCCTTTTCCTTGGGCTTAAAAAATAAAAGTAAAACTGATACTTCAGAGTCTGATTTCCCCGTGTTCTTCTCTAATGTTGTTTTCTGAATGAGCACATCTGGGTTCTGGAGAACTCAGGAGGAAAAGACTCATTTTTCATCTGAAGGGACTGCTGTTCTGCAGTGCAACCTTGCACCAGCTCAAGCCTCTCGAAGGACACTTTCTCTAGTTAAACACCCGGATGTGATTGGTAAAGGGTGCATTCGCTGACTGAGGAACCACCCGTTACAGTAAGTGACTTCTCTTCCTGCAGTTCTTGTTTCTACCTCCAGGAAAGGAAGAAAATACCGACAGTTCAGCCAGGAAATTGTACTCGTGTCTTGTGATGCCGACAGGATTCATGACCAGTACTCTGGCCAGACGTGCCGCATGGCCCTGTGTCTCTGTCGCTGTAGTGATGTAATACTGGAGGTGGCTGCTTTGACTGGATGACCGGGGAGATGGTCCCTTCCCTAGGGGATGTGCCCTCCTCACCAAAGTCAGGAGCCCCCTTCCACAAGGAAAAGAGAACTGTGTTGAAAGGACTGTTTAACTTCTGTCACTGCCAGAGGAATTGCCTTTCTCAACTGCAGCAGTGTGGACATTTTGGTCCAGATCATTGTTTTCATGGCTGCCCCATGCATCGCATGATGTCTAGCAGATGCCAGTAGCACATCCCCTGTCCCTGATCAAGACAATCAAAAATGTCTCCAGCCCTTACCGGTTGACTCAGTGGATAGAGCGTCGGCCTGCGGACTCAAGGGGCTCAGGTTCGATTCCGGTCAAGGGCATGTACCTTGGTTGAGGGCACATCCCTAGTAGGGAGTGTGCAGGAGGCAGCTGATCGATGTTTCTCTCTTATCAACATTTCTAACTCTCTATCCTTCATCCTTCCTCTCTGTAAAAAAATCAATAAAATATATATATTTTTAAAAAATGTCTCCAGCCATTGCCAAATGTTTCCTGGTGGGGAAAATCTTCCCACTGACTGAGAATCTCGAATCTAAAACCATACTGACTACCTAGTGATCTTTGTGTAGACAAACTATACTTCTATATACCAACAAGTAGAGCTCTCAAACATCACATTTTTAAAAAATACATATTTTTTTATTGATTTCAGAGAGGAAGGATGGGAGAGTGAGATAGAAACATCAATGATGAGAGAGAATCACTGATCGGCTGCCTCCTGCACGCCTCACACTGGGGGATCAACCCCACAACCCGGGCATGTGCTCTGACCGGGAATCAAGCCATGGCTTCTTGTTTGATAGGTCAACGCTCAACCACTGAGCCATGCCCGCCAGGCCAAAAATAACATTTTTTAAATCCACACCCGAGGATATGTTTAGAGGGAGGAAGGGGAAAGGGAGAGGGACAGAGACATAGATATGAGAGAGTCGGTGTTCCAACCAACTGAGCCACCTGGCCAGGGCCAAAAATCACATTTTGAAAGCGGCCGCCTGGTCACGTAAGCATGGCTTACACCTGCCAGTATTCCCAAGGTTATCTAAATATTAGAGTTGCCAGATAACTTTTTAAAAATATTGATGTCCAACCCTACCTCAAACCCAGATGAAATCTTGGTTGAGATCTTTATAGAACCACCAACTTAGAGGCCCACCCCTTTCTCTAACTCCCTGGTTAAGCATCCTACAAGCCTCCCCTCAAATTCTCTCCCACAGCAGTTATGCACGTTCCATTGTGAAAAAGTTCCAAGGGGAAAGTTATCGCGCATTCTTCACAGAGAGGATTTTGTGAAGAATTCCATACAGCAACCACAAGAGGGAGCTGTGCCAATGCTACAGTCCACCCCCCACATGCATCCACAACACCACTTCTCTTGCATCTAAAAGATGAGAACTTAGTCACAGACTTGCTGAAACTGCCTGGATTCTCGTTAGTCTACAACAATTACAGAGTGGTAGGAGAGCTGAGCCCTCCCCTTAGACATAAGGAAACCCAGTGTGGGCTGATGACAGATTCTAATCAAAGTTAACTGCAGTAAGTTTATTTCACAGAAGATGCCTAGTTCTACTCAATGTTTCACTCATTCAACAAATAGTTATCACGTTCCTACTAAGTGTCAGAGCGTGCCACCCAGTGGGAGATACAAGGAATAGAAGCAATTGAAATGTAATACAATAGGAAGACAAGCACGTGATCTACTGGGGCTTGAATAACATTCCTGCCGCCCCAACACCCCATCCCTCACTCACTGAACCTCATGAGGAAGAGTGCATGAGCCGTTTTGTGAATTTGGGAAGATGAGCTGAACAAGCCCAATTCAGTCCCCTCTGAGCTCTCTTTCTTGGGACCAGCCTGTCTGTAAGATGCACACATTCTTGTCTACTCACTCCTGCTCACAACAGCGGGATGTCCTCTTACTGGGTGTTATGGGTTGGCTCAACAAGATAGACCACCGACTCAGAATTTAAATTTAAGAGCCTTTATTAAGCTGGCCAGCTGACCACAGCGCCTATCTCCCCCTCTGGGAGCTTCGGAGCATGTGGCAGAGATCAAGGGTGCAGTATGATCCTTTATAGCAAAACAGTATTACCTTAGAAGTTCACAGAAAGTTCATAAGCACAAAGGGGAGGTAAACGGAGTCACACCTGGCTGGAGCATATCATAACATATTGTTTTTCTAAGAATCTAGCAATTTTTCTTCCATGGTTTCTAACCCTGACACAATCCTTCTCCATATCCTGACACAATCCCTCTCCATATGTCAGTCCCCCCTCCCCGCACA